>NC_091829.1:71282293-71477293 GCF_038994185.2 Dermacentor albipictus | reverse complement strand
CAGCCGGCTTACAGCACAATGGAGTGTACGTGGCGAGTGGCACGAATACCAGATCACCTGGCAAAAACAGAGCCCTCTTCAGAGTCATCGTGCGCAGTATGTGTACAAGTCACTGTCACGCCACTCGGGTCCCAGTGATCAGCGTTGCAGTTACATTGCATGAATGATTTTGTGTGAAGTTGCCCGCTATATGCTGTTATCAAGTTTCTTCAGTGAAGAAAATAGGCACTGTTCTGAAGGAAGCAAATGCGGTATACGCCCTACGACTGCCCGAAAACTACCGAGGAGGAGGATGAGGAGGAAGAATAAACTATATTTTAGTACAGAAGGTTTATAAGACCTAGGCCTCTCTACCTAGATGACCTCGAGCCCCTTGGGTTCTGGCGGCTTGTTCAGCCTTCTGGATTGCCTTAAGTTGGTCTTCCGATGAACAGCTCAGCACCGCGGTCTCCCACTGGTTTCTGGTCTTATGTGTTTTATTCTGTGTAAGAATAAAAGATCTTTTTGTACGAGGCGCCATGCCGTCACTTGCCGTCTGCTTAGCGAGGAGTGTGCCTGTGGGAAATGGGCTCTTCCCAGTTTATAGTGTTTACTGATCTCGTTAAAGCTGCTCATCCGGTCTCTCTCTATTCGCAGTATTCGAGTGTTACCACCTACTCGGTCCGTCAGTTCTCAAGCCAGGTTGTGCGCTATTTCGTTTCCAAGAAGAAGGGAGTGTGCGGGTAGCGACATAATGTGAACACCTCGATCTTCCCGAAAATTGATCCAAATTTCTAAGCGCTTCCAGCGAGATTCTTCCATTGGCATAGTTCTTGAAGGTTGTCGTGGAGTCGCTGACTATGATTTTAGTCTCCGTGGAGACTACAGCCAGTGCTAGGGCAGCCTCCTCTGCCTTTCCCCCTTCTTTTTTACAGAGCCACTAAGTCAGGAGTCACACTCTAGACTCGTAGCAACTACTGAGTACCAATTTTATCGGTGCCAACCTGCAAGTGTGCAAGCTACAGCGCTCAATGTGGCGTGTAAAGGCTTATCTGAATGTTAATTTAAAGTAAGCAGAACGCTTCAGCAGTATTCTCCATGACGGATCCTTTATACAATATTACCTTTTTATGGACCTGTATTGCCTGCAGGCAACATAGTGAATTTGTTGTTCGTGCTTAGTTTTCGTATTGAGCACAATGTTTTTGGGCTAAATATATTGGATCAACGCTGCTTCTTGCTTTAGAGCAGGAACACAGGATGCAGAAGTAGTTTGGCACGTTTTCATTTTTTTTTAAAGCAGCGGCAGAGTTTACAGAACGACGCAAAATCTCCGCAAGCAATGGCATCCCGCACATAATGTGAAGAAAACGCGATGTGCACCTACGATTCCCATATGACGAGAGCTGTCTGTACATGTTCTAAACGAAGTCATATGTGGCTTGGCGTAAAGCTAAATTCGAGTTTTATTCCTAGTGTGAGCCCCTATTGCTGAAAAAGTTTCAGAAAAATATGTAATTTTATTTCTTAGGCACAGTCTCAATGCGTGTCATTACGTTTCGGTAAGGAATAAATGATTTTTCGAGGTATTTATTTCTCTGGTCTTTAAAGTCGGTCAAGGGACAGATATGTATATCTACGAAATCGCCGTCTATGTATTCGTGCTAGAGCATACCTGATAGCGATTTCCGATATACATTGTCATCAGCCGCCTGAATACCTAGAAGTGCTATCCATAAATGCATATTCTGCATCGTTGAAATGTTTACGAACTGAATTAGTAGAAATAGATTGTTTTCTAAACGTCTGCCTGGGTCCGAAGCTATTTGGTAAAACCCCCAGAACATCATTTTTCTTCGCGTTTTCTCCATTCGTACAACTCCTAAAAGCGCCGTCAGGTAGCGAGACCAGCGCCACAAGAAGCAAAGATTGATGAAAACAGTGCAAACGTACGCTGGGTGCCCTTTCTCATCAGTCGCTGCAGTGGCGTGTGCTGCACAAGCTACGAAAATTACAGTCCTCTCGCTCCTTTTTATTGCGGAACATTTTCATATCTCTAGAAAATTGGGCGCCTGTTTTTTTCATAAAATGCGGGGTTCCGTGAGCGCCGGACTAGAGCCAAAACAGCAGCAGTGCTCTACGAAGTCGTCTGTCAAGAATTCGATTAGCTATTTGGCGCACGCAGCACGATCGACTGATAGGAAAGACCAGCCGATGTACGTTTGCACTGCCTAAAAAAACTTTTGGTTTTAGGGCCAACGTTTCACTACCAAGGTTCAATCACCGGAGCAGGGGCGTGCTCCACTGACCGAACGATAACACGTAAAACCACCCGGAAGACCCCCCCCCCCCCCCTCCGCGTGTAGGCAGGCGCCAGTTCTATTTGGGCACTTCACCGAAACACGTGCAAGCCCACTTGGTACACCCATGATAGTCTCGAATTCTGCCGCCAGAGGGCAAAGATACGACAAAAGCAATGTTAAAAAGATAAATTATATAAAGTATGGTGTTATACATGCCAAAACAACTTTCTGCTTATGAGGCACGCCGTAGTGGGGGACTCCGGAAATTTCGACCACCTTTAACGTGTGCCTAAATCCAAGTACAGGGGTGTTTTCGCCTCCATCGAAATGTGGCCGCCGTGGCCGGGATTCGGTCCCACGACCTCGTGCTCAGCAGCCCAACACCATAGCCACTGAGCAACGCATGGCGGGTAAAAGCAATGTAGTTACAAAGAAGAGAATGAGAGAAAGTTCCATGCGTCAGGAAGGTTTTCTGCTAGCTACTGCAAATACGATCCATGTGGTTGGCCCAGAATGGGTAATAAGCGTTGTAGGCTTAAACCCTGGCTAGAGTGGGAAAAGAAAGGTGCGCAGGCTTGAGGAGGAAAGCAAGGTAGCGTGAAATTTTGTTTTCTCTTCCAGCTTGCTTACATGGCACCTACGGTCCCGAATGCAATTTCGTGTGCCCGCCATGCCAAAATGGCGGCGTATGTCACGACATCAGCGGCCAGTGCATCTGCCCACCTGGTTTCAGAGGACAGGTTTGCGATGCAAGTGAGTACACGGCTTCTTTATTTATTTATTTATTTATTTTTTGCTAACGCGCGCGAAATGCGCCCTTTGTTCTCATGCGGAATTCCGCCACTGGGATAATTTAGTGAATCAGCACTTCTTTCTTCACAAACGATGTACTGTGGTGGTAATGAAAAAACCCCGCAACGGCACGACGCTTCCTCGTGACCGAGCATTCGTGTGTGAATACACAGATACCACGGAGACTGCGCACACGTCACGTCTGTGGTCCATGGATCACCTTGAAAGGAAGGAAGGAAAACGAGAGGCGAAAGGCAGAGAGCTAAAACATATTAAGAGTCCGGCCGGCTACTCTGCACAAGGGGATGGGGTAAGGGGCAGAAAACATAAGATAAGAAGTGAAGATAAAAAAATAAACAAGGAAGGCATCCGATTGCACATTCTACAGTTTTTCAGTGAGTCATGTTTCCTTTAAAAAGCACACCAGCGCTTTTAAAGCAGTTTGTGCCGAGGTCAGCTTGGAGCAGGGTCCAAGAATTATGTCTTCCGTAAGGGGACGGTTGTCAGTCCTGTCGAGCGTGGTGCTGATGACTTGTCCTTATGCAATGAAAAGAGGAAAATCACACAGAAGGTGAGCTGTCGTCTCTTTACACCCGCACACTCCACAATCTGGACTTGCGGCCATTCTGGTGAGATAAGACTAGGCATTGGATAAAAGCTACTCCAAGCCATAGGCGACAAATGAGAGCTACCTCCCGTCTTGTCAATCCATGTGGAACTATGTGGTTCCACATGAACCATGTTCCACAAAGCCATGTGGCTTTGGAACCACAGAACATGGACCATTGCTGGGGCGTTTCCTGATCGATCAATTGAATTGCTGCACGCAGAGCTGCAAGTTGGACTGCCGTTATTGTTGTCAAGTGCGATGTTCTGAATTCTATCACTGTAGATTTTGCTGGCACAAATACTGCAGCTGCTGAAATGGAGTGCATGACCAACCCATCTTTGTAAACATGTAAGCGGTCACTGTGGGCCTCATGCAATGGAAATAATGAGGCCTGCTTCTATGCTGCAGACGTCATTCGTCCCTTCTTCTTGATGCCTCGAGTGGTAAGGCATACTAGGTGAATGCAGAAACCACAGTGGCAGCGAAGGCCATGATCCTGGGACGTAATTCGATGGTTGTGATGCTCCGTGAGTAGTCACGAGACGGATGAAACTCGTATGGGGCCTAGTCGTTGGCAGACAAGCAAGATGGTGAAATGGTACACTTGCGACATGTATAATGCACACTATTGGAGCGTCGACTGCAATGTATGTTGTTATAGGGTGCTAAACAATTACTTCTCGATTTACGCGTATAACGAATGGATTCATTATTTTGCGTGTAAACTCGACTAATCGCCACTTTTCTGAAGAGAGTTCTAGGCATTTCGTGTGCAGGTAAGAAGACGTTTGTGTGACCACCTTCTGTAGCCTCGCTCGTGTCTGCCGAGCTGTCCCGCTAAACGCCCAGATGCAGATATGATCTGCATAGATGGATATCTCGAACGTCCTTCAGAATAATCCAACAAGAACCAACAATGCTACGTTGAACCGCGTGTGGCTTAACACTCCGCCTTGCGGCACACCTTTGCCGATTAGATGGTGAAATGTCATGCCATCCTCTGTAAGCACAAAGAAGGATCTGTCCTCCAAATAGCTGTGAATCTAGCGTAGTGCATGGCCACCAACGCACATATCGGTCAAAGCATGGAAGATTGCTTGGTGTGCTACATTATTATATGCGCCATTGACATCAAGAAACATAGCCACCGTTAGTCGTTTCATGCTCTTTTGATGTTGAATGAATGTTCCCAAAATAAGCAAGTTATAGATGGATGATCGACTGCGCCAGAAGCCCGCCATTGCATTCAGATACACCTCATTATGCTATAAGTACAAGTCAAGGCGCGTCAACACCATCCTTTCCATTTGTTTCTCAATGCAACTGGCAAGTGCAATCGGACGGTACAATGCTTTTTTTTATTTAGGCAATGTAAACTATTCAGTAAACAATTTCAAAAAAAAAACTCGAGTATTTAAGCTTAATATGGTCTGGGCCATTACGTTCGCCATTTGCCGCGTTTACTTTACGTGAGGCATCGGAGCACATGATTTTCGGAGCCTATATACAGCGGAGCACCTGCGTGACTGCGAATTGAACGTCTTACGAAACATTCACTTAAAACATCAGTTCATCAAACATTCCTTAAAACATCTCAATATCTTTGATTCCATGAAGTCAATCATGGTCGTTGACCAAGTCTGAAGAAAAATCGACGTTGCAGAAGTGCATACGGGTTCCTTGTTAACTGAGAAGGACAAGCCAACTTAAGTACTTATGTACGCATCACATGAATCAATGACAGTGGGTAAATGGATAGCATATTTCCTGCTGTCCAATTTGTCGTAGCTGGTGTTCATTGAAAAATAACTGATTCCAGCAGTCATCAACTTGATACGTCTTTTTCCATTGCTACGATAGTCGCGTTGTCTGAGTCAGTCTTGTGGGTGTTTGTCTGGATGTGCTCGGCAATGGCGTTTTGCGTATTACTCTTACTTCTAACATCACGTCTGTGGTCCTTAACTCGCAATAAGAGGAACCTTTAGCTCGGGTTCTCCTGTCTAAACACATGTAAAAGGAAAATTCGTTTCTCGCGGCGATCACTGCACCAAATTTGGCAAGGTTTGTTTCATTTAAAAGAAAAATATAGAATCCAGTGACTGTTGGTTTCGAATTTCTGATTTAGGTGGTGAATGTTTTATTAAAAATTGGCAAGAAGCGCGAATTTTCAGAAAACAAAACTACCAAGTTTACAACTCTAACTCAGCAACGAAAAAATGGTATCACCATTCTGGGAACTGCATCTAATAGTACATCTAAGCGGACAAAATTGATATGTTATACATGAATCTCGAAAAATTTCGTTATATGAAAATAAAGCTTTTACAGACCCCTTGTAACAGACATAACAAATTCACGTAAGATATAAACTGACATATAAAATGTGTCCGCTTTCAATGATCTAGTGGGTGCCGTTTACAGAACCGCGATTTCTGTTATTGGTACGGAGCTGTGAATTTGTAAATTTCGTGCTTCTATATTTTTCAAACGGTCGAATATTTGAAAATCTTTTTAACAATATTGAAGCCCGAAATTGAAATTCCGGTTTCAACAGTCACTAGAATTTAACTTTCTCTCTCAAATGCCACAAATTTCATTGAAATCAGTACAGGGGTTATCCAAGAAAAACGTTTTTGCGCTTTACATGTATTTGAATAGGCTGCGTCGGAGTTGGGCCCTAGCTAAAGCTTCCTCTTAAGAGGAAGCTTTCTAGTGACTGTTGGAAGTGGAATTTTGATTTAGGGCTTGAATTTTGTTAAAAGGATTTTCAAAAATTCAGACGTTTGAAAAAAAATTGTAGCACGAAGCTTACAAACTAATAGCTCTGCATCAAAAACAGATATCGCGATTCTGTAAACGGCATCCATTAGACCATTCAAAGCGGACAAATTTGTTATGTCAGTTTACATCTTACGTGAATTTGTTACGTTTTTTACGAGGGTTCTGCAAAAGTTGTAATTACACATTTCCCCATTTTTTGAGGTTCATGTGTAACATAACAATTTTGTCCGCTTTAGATGTGCTATTAGGTACAATTCACAGAATTGCGATATCATTTTTTCTTGCTGAGTTACGGAGTTGTAAACTTCATAGTTTCGTTTTCTGAAAATTTGCAATTTTTCCCAAATTTTTATAAAAAATTCACAACGTAAATCGAAAATTCGAAACCAACAGTCACTAGATTTTAAGTTTTTCTTTTAAATGCAGCAAACCTCGTCAAATTTGGTGCAGTGGTTGCCTAGAAAAACGAATTCTCCTTTTACGTGTATTTAGATAGGCGCACCCGAGCACCCGATCTAAAGCTTCCTCTTAAGAGCTTTCCTGTTTCACTAGCGGAAACTTTGTGGCAATCACAGCGTGGAATCTTGTAAATCACTCCTTCGAATGCTTCAGTCGGCCATCTCTCTTTCGCGTTCATCAGCTGTTTTCGGAGCTAGCTGGTCGGCCAATGGGCAATTTGCATGTCGAATTTCGAAAATATGCGCGATGGTGCCTCGCTGCCTTTGACGTGAGAAATGACTGCAGGCGCCCCAATCGTCTCGCTGCTCTCTGTTTTTGGCCCTAATACGCTCTCTTCAGTTTTGCAAAATGAACGAGTAGGTAGCCGTTACCGGTTAGCTCATGGTGGATTGGTCTAAATGAACTTTGAATGTATCGTCATCCGAACAGATGTCTATAAGGCGCGCTATCAAAGGTGACACTACGGAGGGCTTGAGGCCGACAGGATGGAAAGAAATACACTTGTGGTAATGATCCATATGTGCAGGCTTCCTGTAAATCGAGAAGGTAAGAGCGCCTATGCCCCCGGTGGACAAGTGCGTCAAAGAAAGGCAGCGAATTGTCCTTCTGGAGCTTCACGGCGAACTGTATGTGTGCGTTTTCAGCGTTCAGGCTTTCTAGGAAGCGTGGGACATCTTTTTTCTTCAATACGCAGGAGAGATCAACCAATCATCGGTAGAAAGCTTCGGTGCCGGATTGCTGCTGGTAGACAATACTTTTCCTGCCAAAACATTCGTTAATAGATTTGTTGTGGTGACTGGTATCAATAATCCCATCACCATGCTACGTGTCTGCGCATATAGATTGTCATAATAAGAAAACTATGTGTTGCTAGAACAAAGCCTGAAGAGCTCGCTGAGATTGGGGACGTCGAAAAGCGCAAGACCTTGAAGATGATTGTCTGTTTTTAGGGCTTCATTGGATGCGGCTGCTTCCACGTCTACTGGGATCCTAGTGAATCACAACCTGAGGTCTAAGGACACCAAGGCGTCGTCATCACTCAGCAGGAGGTGGTTTAGCTTCGGCAGAAAGGCGTACAAATTATTCAACGTGCGGCAAATTTCCACTGACTAGAGGGCTGAGCAATTGGTCTATGTAGCTTAATAATCCGTAGAGAGGTGATCTGGTAAAGTCTACAATAGGCCAGAGTGGAACACCACAATTGTTGACTTTAGGCAGGCCGTACATTGTACGTTGTACATTGTGCATGGAAGGCCGTAAATTGTTTATTTGAGGACTTGGGTAGAACCCTCACATCCTATACATTGTACAGGAGTTGACCCGTTCGTGCAAAACCGCTGATTATAGAGGCCCTTATGCTGCGGAAGAACCAACTTCAACACGGGTCAAGAGTTGTTTCAGCTTGGTCTGTAGTCGGCGTGTTGGGTCATTGGCTAGAGGAGCGTAGGTCTGTTGATATTCAAAAAGGGTCAACATCATCTTGTAATCGCTCAGATCAAACAAGACTGTGGCGCTGCTTTTGTCAAGAGGTAGAATGGCAATGCTACTGTTATTCCTCACGCTCCAAACGGCTCGCTTTCCGGATAGCGACTGTGGCGTTCTTACACCGTTTTTCCAGAAACCGAGGAGCCCACTAATGACACGGATGCGTGCCTCATCTCGTAATTAAGAGGGACCCTGACAGAACGGTCATTCGACCGCGCAGGACACATCACTTGGCTTCGGCTTCGGTGGTTTCTCTGTGTTTAAATTTGAATCCCGGGACAATACCTAAATTGCATTCTTCGTCGGCGTGTATGACAAATTGACAACGTTTTTTGGGTCTTGTCACACCTTCATCGGCAGTGTGTGTAGCTTCGTGTCTCGCGGCGACCTATGACGACATTTTCTTGTAGTTGCGGTAAAATTTGAGTATAACTTTACTCCTGGAGAATTTTGTGGCATTAGATGCTCGAGTTGGTGGAGTGCAAAACATCCTTCCATTTCGCAAGTCCGGATTTTCTGACGGCACTCCAGCAAAAGTCCGTACAGCTTCCGCATGGTCCGGCTAACGGTTTGGCGGCCCCACGACATAGAAACAGGTGTTCCTAGTAGCGGGCTCTTTGGCGTGGAGCACTCCGAATAACATGCGAGGCTGAAGGCCGGGTCCGTCATGAACGCAGCTACATTTGAAGTGACCGAAATGAATCAACTTACCTTTGCAACAACATCTTGTCTATATGTATTGCGCCATTTGACATAACCTAAGCTTCGCTGGAAGTTCGTCTGGTGAGGCATGAGTTGAAGCGTATCATGGTTACTGACCAAGTATGAAGAAATATTGACGTTTCGGGACCGCTCATGGGTTCCTTGTTCCTTAATGAAAAGTATCGACTGCGCCGGGTAACGCGTCCTCTCCTGGGCAACCCGAGCCTCTCTGCTCGTACGAGATCTGCAAGCATAATTATCTCTCAAGAAGACTCCTGCATTTGCCGCACTCCTCGCTACGCAGCAACCAGGCAGTCGCTATCAGACTTCTACAAAGTAGCACTTACCCGAGCCCCGCGGCACTGCACACCATTGTACCCTGAACGGTTCCCAAGCCCGAACTACCCCCTGTGTAGTGGTTATGCGGACTTCGAGCATGTCCTGTGGGATGGTGCCTCTGCCGGTCCCCCTTTCACACAAGAGGAAATGATGAAGCTTATGAAGGCCCAGGACCAGACTTCTTAAATCCTGGTAGTTCAGAGGGCCCCCGAGAAGGCCGTCAGGTTTGACCTGATGGTCCCCGAGTGGGCCTAGGCAGGTGACGTTGGGTTTACTCGCATCTATTGTGGACCGAATAAAGTTGTCTTTCTCACTCACTCACTCACTCACTCACTCACTCACTCACTCCCATGAGTCCACGGCCGAAAGCTTCCTACGGATACGTGAACGACTGCTGCGTCCTGACGAATCAAGACTTTCCACACATGGTGGACAGCCTGAACGCCCAAGATGCATACATACAGCCCACTGTGGAACTTAAGAAAAACAACTTGCTGCATTTTTTCTGTTGATGTACTCCTCCACCGGGGTGAGAATGCTCCCACATTCTCAGCTTGCAGGAAGTTTACATGCACGTAGCGTTGCCTCAGGTTTCTTTGTTGACATCATGTCGGTCACAAGACTTCCTTAGTATCGTCCATGATAACGCGCGTCGCAAGCATCTGTTCAGATGGCGACGTACTAATGAATAAATCAGCTTCCCCGGCCATTTTATTTGCAAAACTGAGAAAAGCGTATCAGAGCCATTAGCAAAGAGCAGCAGGACGATTCGTACTGGTGCAGCCATCCCTTACGTCAAAAGCATCTGCCAGGCACCCTCGCACGTACTTTCTAAACACCACAAACACGTTGCCCACGGCCTGACGAGCAAAGCTCTGAAAGCAGTTCATTAATGTGAAAGGTAGAGTGCCCATTTAATCATTCCCAGGAGTCGTTTACAAGATTTGATGCGCCGATTACCACCAACTTTACATTGAAACACGAAAATTTTCAAGACCGCTGAAGGAACACAGACGTGACGTTAGGAATATTTGTCGTGCTACTAACGCCATTGTCCATCATACCCTCAAGCATACTCGCAAGATTGATTTAGACAACGCCACTATAGTAGCAACAGAAAAGAACCTTGTCAAGCCAGCGTCTGCCGGAATCACTGATAATTCAGTCCATGCCAGTTACGATGAGCCGGACAGCAGGAATTATGCCATCTGTTTACGCATGCTCATAACGTCATGTGTTGCTTACAAAAATAACAACGTGAGCTCTTGTCCAACAGAGTTAACAAAGAACCCATACGCGGTTCCGAAACGTCGATCCTTCTTCAGACCTCGTCAGCGACCATGATTCCCTTCACCCCATCTCTGACGGGAAGAACTTTCGTCGAACCCTATATTGTATGTATTTCATTATTTACGCAAGCAGTTTTCACAGTTCATTTAACAGTTGGAGTTCAACCACAAACTTTTCGACATTCTGTGAAGGAGGAATAGAGCTTTCGCGAATCGAGAACATTATGGCATACCTCTAGCGCCTCGCTTCTGCCGATATTATATTGGTCTTCTTCGAGCAGCGAACGCGCTAGTGAATCTGTGCCGCGCACGCGTCTTCCCGACTTAGCTAGCCGTACCAAAGCAGCCATCTTTTGCTTTGTCACTGGGACAACCAGCAGAAACAAAAATACCAATATTCTCAAAGTAAAAGATATATAGCGCAGTAAACAGTGAATTCCAATTCACAAGGGACACCTTCTTATGTGAAGACATTTGCTGTCAAGTTATTTATGTGCACACCTGCTGAATATCTCGAATAACATGTCTTTGAGCTCTAAAAGTCTACACATGGCAAGCACATTTTACTAAGGTAGTCAGCTAATGTTAAGCTTCTAATGCTGGCACCGGTTTCCTCGATAAACTAGCTGCGTATAATGAAGGCAGTCCATTGAAATCAGGCTCAAAATTTTCGCTATCAACTTGTTTCCTGCTGCGGCAGCAGTACTGTTATTACTCTTCTTTTTTCAGCCTGTGGTGACGACTATTTCGGCCAAACCTGCTCACATCGTTGTTCAGACACAAATCTTGACAAGAAGGACACGACGTGCCGAGGTATACTGATATGCCTTCCGGACCCTTACGGCTGCTCCTGTGGGACAGGCTACTATGGCCCCTTCTGCAACCAAAGTGAGTGTTCAGGCTCTTTTGGCAGAAGTTATCAAGCACTGTTCTGTGTTAATCTTAAAGCGCATGCATATCATCATCATCATCATCATCATCATCATCAGCCTAGTTACGCCCACTGCAGGGCAAAGGCCTCTCCCGTACTTCTCCAAATACTCCGGTCATGTACTAATTGTGGCCGTGTTGTCCCTGCAAACGTCTTAATGTCATCCGCCCACCTAACTTTCTGCCGCCCCCTGCTACGCTTCCCTTCCCTTGGAATCCAGTTCGTAACCCTTAGTGACCATCGGTTATCTTCCCTCCTCATTACATGTCCGGCCCATGCCCATTTCTTTTTCTTGATTTCAACTAAGATGTCGTTTACCCGCGTTTGTTGCCTCACCCAATCTGCTCTTTTCTTATCCCTTAACGTTACACCCATCATTCTTCTTTCCATAGCTCGTTGCGTCGTCCTCAATTTCAGCAGAACACTTTTCGTAAGCCTCCAGGCTTCTGCCGCATATGTGAGTACTGGTAACACACAGCTGTTATACACTTTCCTTTTGAGGGATAGTGGCAACCTGCTGTTCCTGATTTGAGAATGCCTGCCAAACGCACCACAACCTATTCTTATTCTTCTGGCTATTTCAGTCTCATGATCCGGATCCGTGGTCACTACCTGCCCTAAGTAGATGTATTCCCTTACCACTTCCAGTGCTTCGCTACCTATCGTAAACTGCTGTTCTCTGTGGGGTCTGATGTGGGATATCTCTCACCGTACTCTTGGGACAAAGGAACGACAACACAGTAGTGCACACAATCACAAGGGCATTTATTGCACCTTTCATACATCAAGCCATGCTAGCCGAGTTGCTATCCACAAAACATGCCGATGGGCGCGCGACAAATCTAGAAGTCCGACTTACCGCGACCGGAAGCGAGCGAATATGTTCGCCCCATGCTGGATCCCAACGCCTGGTCGTTCGCGTGTAGAGTCACGCGAATCGTGGCGCGTTCGAAGGCGGCCACGCGAGGCGGTCTCGCAGATGCATCGGTCGCCGCGCGCGCGCGGAATGTCCGCGCTGCTTCGGCGACCCGCCGGGGAAGAGCGTTGCTGCACGTGCAGCCCGTTTGCTGTCTCGAAGCCAAGAGAGCGCGCCTCGTCTCTCCCGCCGAGGGTAACCCCGCAGCCGCGCAACACTAGCGCCATCTCTCGGACTGCGCCTGTACCACTCGGACCGCCGCATGTGCGGCGAAGCCGCACTACAGGAGACGCGCTATGCGGGAAAAACATCAGGGGAGGCGCGAGGGTCTCGCATCCCCACATCTCTTCCGAGACTGTTAAACATTACTTTAGTTTTCTGCAGATTAATTTTTAGACCCACTCTTCTGCTCTGCCTCTCCAGGTCAGTGAGCATGCATTGCAATTGGTCCCCTGAGTTACTAAGCAAGGCAATATCATCAGCGAATCGCAAGTTGCTAAGGTATTCTCCATCAACTTTTATGCCCAATTCTTCCCACTCCAGGCCTCTGAATACATCCTGTAAACATGCTGTGAATAGCATTGGAGATATCGTATCTCCCTGTCTGTCGCCTTTCTTTATAGGGATTTCGTTGCTTTCTTTGTGGAGGACTACGGTGGCTGTGGAGCCGCTATAGATATCTTCCAGTATTTTTAGATATGGCTCATCTACACCCTGATTCCGTAATGCCTCCATGACTGCTGAGGTTTCGACTGAATCAAACGCTTTCTCGTAATCAATGAAAGCTATATATATATAAAGGTTGGTTATATTCTGCACATTTCTCTATCACTTGATTGATAGTGTGAATATGGTCTATTGTTGAGTAGCCTTTGCGGAATCCTGCCTGGTCCTTTGGTTGACAGAAGTCTAAGGTGTTCGTGATTCTATTTGCGATTACTTTAGTAAATACTTTGTAGGCAACGGACAGTAAGCTGATCGGTCTATAATTTTTCAAGTCTTTGGCGTCCCCTTTCTTATGGATTAGGATTATGTTAGCGTTCTTCCAAGATTCCGGTACGCTCGAGGTTATGAGGCATTGCGTATACAGGGTGGCCAGTTTCTCTAGAACAATCTGACCACCATCCTTCAACAAATCCGCTGTTACCTGATCCTCCCCAGCTGCCTTCCCCCTTTGCATAGCTCCTAAGGCTTTCTTCATTTCTTCTGGCGTTACCTGTGGGATTTCGAATTCCTCTAGGCTATTCTCTCTTCCACTATCGTCGTGGGTGCCATTGGTACTGTATAAATCTCTATAGAACTCCTCAGCCACTTGAACTATCTCATCCATATTAGTAACGATATTGCCGGCTTTGTCTCTTAACGCACACATCTGATTCTCTCCTATTCCTAGTTTCTTCTTCACTGTTTTTAGGCTTCCTCCGTTACTGAGAGCCTGTTCAATTCTAACCATGTTATAGTTCCTGATGTCCGCTGTCTTACGCTTGTTGATTAACTTAGAAAGTTCTGCCAGTTCTATTCTAGCTGTAGGGTTAGAGGCTTTCATACATTCGCGTTTCTTGATCAGATCTTTCGTCTCCTGCGATAGCTTACTGGTTTCCTGTCTAACGGCGTTACCACCGACTTCTATTGCGCACTGCTTAATGATGCCTATGAGATTGTCGTTGGTCCTCTTCCTGAGTTAAAGCCGAATACCTGTTCTGTAGCTTGATCCGGAATTCCTCTAGTTTCCCTCTTACCACTAACTCATTGATTGGCTTCTTGTGTACCAGTTTCTTGCGTTCCCTCCTCAAGTATAGGCTAATTCGAGTTCTTATCATTCTATGGTCACTGCAGCGTACCTTGCCGAGCACTTCTACATCTTGTATGATGCCAGGGTTCGCGCAGAGTATGAAGTCGATTTCATTTCTAGTCTCACCATTCGGGCTCCTCCACGTCCACTTTCGACTAACCCGCTTGCGGAAAAAGGTATTCATTATCCGCATATTATTCTGTTCTGCAAACTCTACTAATAATTCTCCTCTGCTATTCCTAGAGCCTATGCCATATTCCCCCACTGACTTGTCTCCAGCCTGCTTCTTGCCTAACCTGCCATTGAAGTCGCCCATCAGTATAGTGTATTTTGTTTTGACTTTACCCATCGCCGATTCTACGTCTTCATAAAAGCTTTCAATTTCCTGGTCATCATGACTGCATGTAGGGGCATAGACTTGTACCACCTTCAATTTCTACCTCTTATTAAGTTTCACAACAAGACCTGCCACCCTCTCGTTAATGCTATAGAATTCCTGTATGTTACCAGCTATTTCCTTATTAATCAGGAATCCGACTCCTAGTTCTCGTCTCTCCGCTAAGCCCCGGTAACACAGTACATGCCCGCTTTTTAGCACTGTATATGCTTCTTTTGTCCTCCTAACCTCACTGAGCCCTATTATATCCCATTTACTACCCTCTAATTCCTCCAATAACACTGCTAGACTCGCCTCACTAGATAACGATCTAACGGTAAACGTTGCCAGGTTCAGATTCCAATGGCGGCCTGTCCGGAGCCAGGTATCCTTAGCACCCTCTGCAGCATCACAGATCTGACCGCCGCCGTGGTCACTAGCTTCGCGGCTGCTGGAGACTCAGGGCCGGGGTTTGATTGGTGTATTCATATTTGATTGTTGTATTCATATAAGAATAAATAGGGTTTAAACATTCCATGCGAGTGAAGGGCGTTCTCACCCGCGTGAATGAGCAATAGATCGCATTAATTTCCCCGCAGAGATGTGAATGGCATTTCTTTAGCTTTCAGCAGTAGTACCTCTCGCCTTTGAGAAGTTACTCCGAAAGCGGTTGTCTACGTCACTGTTTTGATCGAAGGCAAGTGTTTTTTTTTGTGTGTTGTTGTTGTTGTTGTTGTTGTTGTTGTCAAGTGCTCTCTAGCGTTCGAATTTCAGCGAATTGCAGCGGAATTCCAATGTCTTGGCCATGAGATTTGTTATTACAGTTCTGTTAAATGTGCCCAACGCGTGGGTCAATATAAGAACTATAATTCCTGCTTTTCATTCGCAGATTTTGTGAGCGCGTTCCATGCGATATAGTTACAATGATGTTTGAGTGAGCATTCTCGCATCTCGTGCAACATCTTTCATCGCAGCGTGTCCCCCACACCAATACGGAGCAGACTGCAAGCAACGGCGCATCTGCTTCTGCGAGACGAAGGAGTACTGCGACATCTACACAGGCACATGTCGCCATGACCGCGGCAAGTGTCGCCAGGGCTGGAAAAATTCGCCTTACTGCGACCAAAGTGAGAGTCCTCCATTGCATTCTGTCAATACGAATTGCACAGTAACTGTGCGTGGTCGGTTCTTGTCATAAACAAGTGAGCATGAGGGCTCTACAGATATTCTCAATTTAATCCCGCAAAACAATACAGGTTTGAACCCTACAACAATAAAATCCGGAATAACAAAACTGAACTACAGTAGCGTAGAGGTCGGTGGAGCCTTCGAAGGCAATTACTCGCACACCATAAGCCTGTGGGGTGGTCACAGGAATTTTTAATTTTATTTACTTACTTAGTTATTTCTTGGAAAGGGCATCCCATCTGGGAGCACCGGCAATGCCAATATTTATCAGGATAAAACTTTTCCACGCAACGCTCTTCCGCCCTAAATTCATCTAGGCCCATGGTGGTAGGTTATTATATTTACAATAATAATAACAATTATATAATTATAGCTATCACGCTGCGCTGCTGAGATCGAGGTCATGAGTTAGATCGAAGCAGCAGCGGTGGCATTTATTTTTTTTAATTAAAGAAAAGCGCTCGTTTACGTATATTTAGGCGCACGCTAAAGAACCACACGTGGCCAAGATTATTGCGGAGTCTCCTACTACTACTACGCTTCATAATCGGCTCCTGGTTGTAGCACGTAAAATCAAAGAACCTTTAAATAATTCAACTGGCTACCTACAAGTTAGTTTGTTCCCGCGCTAGTTTCTGAATTCAGCCGAATGTGTAGATTACCCTTGCGAGCGTGAAGCTTAACTGTCTGTTACATTGTATTGTGATTAACCCAAAAAATACAGATATGTATACAAGCCCTTCGCATCTCCCTTCTTTGCACTCGTTGAACAGCGAAGGCCTTCGATTTAACAGTCTTGCTGACATGGGCTATAGAACGTGTGGATATATTGGTCAGGTGCCAGCTACAAGTGACGGCACAAAAATAAATTTTAGGCGTAACGTTAAGAGACAGGAAGAGCGCAGTGTGGATTAGACAGCCAATGCGGGTAGCCAATGTTTTAGTTGAGAATAAGAGGAAGAAGTGACGATCCACAGGAGAGTTGTTGTGTAGGACGTGTTGTGTAGTGGTCTATTAGACTTGCAGAGTTCCAGCCAGCAGAAAGCAATGCGATATAACTAGGTGGTCAGACAGAAATAGGAAATTTGCCGGCTTAAGATTCGCGCCAGCTGGCCTAAAACGGGGGTAATCGCTGGGAAAGACCTTCGTTGGGAGGAGGCCCTGGGGGGCCTTGTCCTGTCGTAGCGACAAATGCGATGGTTATTGTGATAATGACGATGTCTGCTTCGAAGCTCACCTACTAAATGCCGCCAGCGTGTTAAAAAAGAAGGACGTTTCATGGCTGCCGCCGTAGCGGTTATCGGCGCATTCCCCAACTCCCAGGTCTCATCGTGGGCATATGCACAAGTACCACTCAGAAAGATAGAGGGGAGGATGGCCGCAACGGTAGCTTAATTGGCAAAGACCTCACGCGTGGTGAGGTTGATGTGGGTTCGACTCGCATCTGCGGCAACTTATCTCTTCAAGCACGGCCATTTGTCTTAACTACATTTAAATTATTTATTCATATCAATTAATCGCAATAGGTTAACTTCATCTACGCTTTCTCTAGACTCAATGGTATACTTTGTAGGGTGGTGCCTCAGTGAATATCCCTTGCCTCGGGTGCCCTCATTCTACTTGCTTATGTCGTCAAAGAGCGACGTAATTTCCTACGTTGGAAATTGCGGTCCGCTGTTGGCGACAAAGATTCTCAGAAACACAAAATTTAAAAGTGCGTAGAGCAGCGCTTCAGTCATTTGGTGCCCGAAGCCTATTCTTCGCAGTACGTTCTGGTTGTTATCTTAGCGTTTGATACAGTGACCAGCTACACAAATTTGCGCAACTCGTATTTTCGTGCGGCAGGTTTCTGTTTACAGGTGGACGCCTTTTGTTCGATTATTAATTACGTACCACGCAGCTACATTTTCCTCGGATCACTATCTTCTAATCCGTCACATCGAGGGCGTATTAGCCTATGCGGAAAACCATAATTTTGCCTTTCGAACTTATGTGAGCCAAAGGAAATAACTTTTGATAGCTTTCACCTAGGTCACGCCAAACACATCTATGTTCTTCTCCTAGTATGAACCTTAGCAGAATAGCCTTCGCTGTCGCCCAGTGGCTTTACCGTTGCGACACTGTGCTCAAGGTACCGGGTTCGATTCCAGCCGCGGATGCCGTATTTCGAACAGGATGAAACGGAAAGTGTACTTAAGCCTGTGCGCACATAATTAACTGCAGGTGATCACAATCATTCCAGAGTCCCTTACCACGGTGAGTCTCAAGAAAACAACATCGTGGTTTCGACACCTTAAACCCCAGAAATTCATTTTCGTTCAACGTTTAGCTTTGCAGAATGCCGAAATAACTGTGTCTGCGTAAACACGCGCCTTCTGTATTTTCACGAGCTACCACGCAGGGTAACCTTTCATATATTCGTTATCAAAAGGGCATTGATGCAAAACATGGACGAAACTAAAGAAAATATAAAAACGTTTCCATTGTTATTTTTGTTTACTCCTAAAAATACAAATAGAACAGCAGTAGACACCACTGGAATCCCTTTACGATCGAATTTCAGGCTATCCTCTTCTGACTGATGGACCTGCTGTAAGCGCTGTAAAGGACAAAGAAGCAACGGTACAGTTCAATGCTTGGCGCCGCGGTGTAGATGCGGGTGAGGGCAAACCACTGGAGTATCGGGTTCAGTATAAGGTAAGTTAGAATTCCTAGACGTAAGCAGCGATTGTTCGTTCAACAAAATGCATTAGAAACACAACGTTTACGTTTGTGTGCGTGCTTTTTTTAACGAAAATTCTGTGAGATTGTCGCCACTAATCAAGATCCAATGTTGGTTGATGTCTATGGTCAGCAAGTAATCTGTATCGATATGCGAGCATGTTCCTAAAAAAAATTTAGGGGACGAGGAGTTGCGACCAGCGTTTGCGATAACTAGTTCTCTACAGTGAAGTATCAAGTAACTGCCTTGTCGTGGGAACTTGAACGGAACTGTTTCTCTTGATGTACCAAGCGTTTATTATGTGGAGCAATATTGCACCAATGTAATTGGACTACGAAGAGTATATATTGTTACGTGTGGAAAGACAGAGCGTCAAAGCGTGTATATAGATGAAAGGCGCCAGTCAGAGAGGAAAGCCGACGGGAGAAACTCGTTTTCACCCCACCGCGTCGAATGCGCACAATGCCCTGCAGAGCTCCCTGGCCGTCGCGTCATTAGCCGCTTGACAGCAGTAATTATCCGTGACTCCCCTCAGGAGCATTGCAGAAACTCCAGCGCTTCACTTTCTGCTAACGTGCTAGGCGAAAAGAGACGCAGTAAGAACTGTAGAGAGGAGAAGAGGGAGAGGGAGGAGAAGAGACAGTTCCCATGTAAGAGAGGGGGGAGGTGACGTGAGAAGGCAGAACAAGATAAGCTTAAGTTCAAAGTACGGTACAGTACGTTGCTGCTTTTTCTGAAAAATAAACGCCATGCAAATATATAAAGCAGGAAACACACACAGGGTGTGCAGAAGCCGGGCCGCTATAATTAAAGCGCACCGCAAGGTCCAGGGGACACTACGGAAGCGGTCGACCGTCAAATCAACTCTTCTGTTAGCTTTCCGGCTATGGCATTGCTAGAGGTCGTGGATTTGATCCCAGTCGCCACAGCCGCATTTCGACGGGGGCGATATAGAAAACTTACGTGCACTTAGATTTTGCGACACGTTAAGGAACATAACGGTGTCAAAATAAACCGAGTGTGGTTTTGGCACCTACAGCACCATAATCCAATTCAAGTTTAATACTTCTGCCACAATGCGATGTGTCATGTGAGGAAAGGACAATGCTCAAACCTCTCGGAGGTTGTAAAATATGGCGCACATAACGGCGCAAGCGAACACCTCTCCCTGTCCTTTCTGTGTATTACGCAGAAACACAGGAGTGGTGCACGCAAGGTAACATTTACCATCAACTCATCACTATCGTCTTAGCCTAAACGTTGAAGAAATTAAACTTTAGCCTTTAAAATCGCCGCTAATTATCGTCAACCAAAGCATCCACCACGGAAAGCTTCGCTTATATCGATTCCCAGAGTGCGTGAGATCTGCATAGCTTTTTAGGTGACGTTAGCCCTCCGAGTTGTCTGCCGTTTTCAACCAGCACATAGCAGTCACTGATAATCACAGAAACATTATACTACTGATAAAGCATCTGAAAAAAGCCTAAATAATACTTTATTGATTACGAGGAAAGTTTGCGTTTTCCACAAACAATTTTACAACTTACTCGTAACATGATATGATGCATTTATCAAGGAAGAAATGTAAATAACTAAAATAGTTTTAAACTTGCACGTAGCACGGGTAAACACACTCGTCACATAAAGAAATATGCAGATGGCCTTTACAATAATAATATGCTTGATAGATGGATGGTCTTACAAAACTTGGTTTATGTGACGCCTTCATTCGCAGAATAGATAACTGAACGGAGGTATTTGACACAAACATTCGTGTTGCCCTGGATGATTTCATGGTGATTATTAATTTTATTCTTTATTGAGGACTCACAAAAACAAAGTAATATCAAAGAAGTGCAAAAATTTTTTTTACGGGACACATATATTTTACACCAAACAAAGCGAAAACTGTTGTTTAAAAATAGAAAAATTAATAAGGTGCACAAACTGAACGTCCTGCTTCAAGTTGTATGGGTGCCCTTCTCAGCAACTTCTCTGTATATTTACGGCTCAGATCTATGCTGTGTCAGTGTAACAGCGTTAAGAACGTCAAAGTCTGCAGACGAAACGCTGTAGGACCTTGCTCTGGGCATGTACGGTACTTGGATGCTCTATAATTTAGCGGCTCTCAAAGATAATTTTTCTTAACACTTTCTGGAAGTACGTAACCAAATCTCATAAAAAATGCACCGACAATAACGATACTTTTTAATGCGAAATTTGAGCGCAACTCTATACGTGTTTTCATTACCGCGATATATTGACTGGCGCGGACAATCTGTCTCGAGCAGCACATTGCAAATGGAGCATAGTACTTCCTTGCTGATCAGGAGACCGCGAGAGGCGGCTCGTGGGTGACTCGTGGGTCACGCGTGGGTTACGCGTGGGTCACGCGTGGGTTACGCGTGGGTCACGCGCGGGTGACGCGTGCGCACGATTCACATCAGCCGCCGCAGACAGACCTCCGCTAATACAGCGCTTTGTTCCCACATATGGCATCGGTGGTCGCGTTCGCCGCATGCCATCGGTGAACAGACGAAAGCATGCTACCCTGGTGCCATCTCGTAGTGGTCGCAGCCGCGGAGCCTGTCTTAGGCTTCCCTTCTAATGATTTCGCAATAACCTCCTCCGCTTTCCTCCTAGCGCTTTCTTCGCCATCGCCGTCTTCCATCCCCTGCTGCACTCTTCGTTCGCTCTTTCATCCTTTGATTTGCTCTTTCGCTCTGTTACACCGAGGGACGACGCTGACGCCAAACGGCGGAACGGGTGCCTAAGCTAAGAGCGGCGCAATTAAATAATATGTAGGTTACTCTGATGCTTCTGACCAAAGTAACACTTACGCTGTGAGTACTTTATAAAATTGGCGGGCTGAAGGGTTGTTCTGAGCATTTCGCTTTCGCTTAACGTGCACCCGAATTGAGGATCACTAGCGTTTTGGCATACGATCGCCATCGCTAGCTGTCAATGCCAATATTTGAACTGACGCTTATCAGGACATCTCCACTAGCGAATAAGTTACCGTTGTGGACGGAGTATTAGCGTACCTTGGAAGACAGCGTCCTCAGAATGCTGAATACCTGAGGCTTAATAGAAGTCAAGCCTCGTATAAACAACACTTTAAAACAACGTTATCGCCTAGGTAACATAAAAGTGTTCCTTGACCTTATCCTATTCGCAACCTATTGCAACCCAAAACTTAGCAATGCCCGCTCGGAGCTATTGAATTGTTTCCTTTCCACGTCCAACAAATCAAAATATTGTTTTTGAAAGCAAACGAAACCGAACTACCAACCAATGAATTTTAGGGATAACGACAAACGAAGCACAGACATGCTTCGAAATTTTTTACGTAGCCCTCACATAACACATGCGAAATTTTCACATAACGTTGTCTTTCATCTTCACTATAAATCATCGTTTTTTATTCTACCATCATATCAGTGTACGTGATTTATTTATTTATTTATTTATTTATTTATTTATTTATTTATTTATTTATTTATTTATTTAGTTATTCAAGATAACTCCCATGCGTCATTATTACGAGGACATCCGAGGACATCTTTGAAAATTAAGCTTCAAATGCTATCGTTGAAGACTCATCCTGGAAATTGAACAAAACGCAAAAGAAAGAAATCCTTGCACAGTCTGTTATGTGTCAGCTATCCCCAGTGAAAACTTTTGCCCGCTTCAACCTGGAGGATATTTTTCCTAACCTTAACGTTCGCCTGTGCTTACTATTTTATTCCAGATTTTTCTTACTTCTTTATGGCTCATTAATAGACGCAGTTCTCGAGAGAAGTACTGATCTTCATAAGGCCTCTTCTGTATATATATAAGAGCGTAGAATTCACCATTTGCCCCTGTGCTTAAAGAAAACCGTAAACTACGTAACAAGGTGACATTGAAGGTAATGGTCATTCAAATCCGGCCCTGTAAACCTGTGTTAAGCTTTCTCATAACACACTAGAAATGCAACCATAATATACGCACACACACACATATACATATATATATATATATATATATATATATATATATATATATATATATATATATATATATATATATATATATATATATATATATATATATATCCGAATGAACAGGTTTGACCAAAACATGACTTGTTATAAAATTTTACAGGCGGACAAATCACGTTTACTATGCCAAATTTAGGCTCGTAGTGTTGCGCCATAGTTCATTCATCATCCGCTCGTTGGTACAGTCACTGTAAACAGTACCGACGCTCTTCGTGTACCTTATCATCAACATAGGCCGAAAACGAAACTTGGAGCACCAAGACCATGAAGGCGATGGACAAACAGAAGACGTACGCTACAGTGGTGAAAGGACTGCGCAGCGGCACCTTCTATGATCTCCGTGTCCTGGTCATCGATCAAGACAGAAACTTCAGGGAATATGGCGCAAATGTCACCCGCTTCCGAACCGCTTGCGGAGGTAAGTGAACCCACGTGTCGTTGAAGTCACACTAACTGCCACAACGCTTTATTTATGTTTCAGACCCCAAGCTACCTCCCCTGAACGTGAAGATAGACAACAGCAGCACAAGTGAAATCATCGTCAGATGGACGGTAAATAACTTTTGTCGTCCTTTAAAAGTAGAATTCAGAGCATGTGCACACTGCTTCAGCGTATACTAAGTTGTAAAAGCGTAATGTCTCTTGCCCACCTCAGACAATGCTGGCCGATGCGATACGTGTGCATTACCAGTTCCTTCGCCAAGTCCCGTCCTGAATTTTGGCTGCCCAAAGCTCACCCTCATTTCCCGATTTTCATTCTGACATCCCTCACCATCACCCTGATAACAAGAATGTGTTGTGCTCAGGCACCTTAACGTTCATGTGTTTCAATACTCACTTTGCTTGTTCCTCCAGTAAAAAAATTCGCACTGCCAAATGACGGCAACTATTAATTTTATTTTCCGTAGACCGGCCATCAAAATTTATTACCTTGGACTGCTGAAGAGGTAGAACAGGCAAGCAGCAACGTGGCAATGTTCCCATGCAAATAAAGGCTGCTCATTGTTTGGTAACTTTGCTAAACGTTCTACTGCATCTTGCCAGCTAGCGTGCAGGAGCGAATACTAATGCGCTAACCACTTCATGAGGTAGACAGACACCGTACGTTGCACGCACTTCAATAGTGCTGGAAATCTGCGTCTTTGTAGGCTACAGCAGTGAAAGGGAGGGCGTCGCTTGCTGGTAGGGTAGCTCGCGGTCAGTTTCGCGTGGAACAAGCATCTACAATCTAAACAGATAACAATGAACCATGACCTGATTGATTGCTAATTGTCGCAGTGGTAGTCAGAGGGCTTTCCGGATGACCCATCACGTGAACCTTTACTCCGAGTTGGATGCATTGAAGCTAACGCGCACTAATTATCGCGTTTGATTGAAGTGGCACTGAGCACTGGCATTTATTAGCTACGTTTTCACAGTACATTACTCTTAAGTACACATTTGCAAAGGTATAACTAGAGAACATTCAACTATGGGCGCATGGACGACTTAACGTTCGTGGACATTGAGCTGCAGTTTAAGTTTCTTCCACCACAGTCATCCATTTTGCTTAGACAAACACAAGAAGAAACCAGCGTTCTACTGGACAGAAGGAAGTCGCTATTTAAAAGCAGCACATCACTGGACCCGCATCTCAACAAAACAAGGCGGCAAAGTTTCAGCATTCAAAATGCGGTACATATAAGAATGTAACATATAACGCAATATTCACACAAAGTGGCACATTACAGAGATCACCAAAAGGCAAAAACAAGTCCAAATATCTGGATAGGAAAAGGGAATGAATAAAGACACGGCAACGTGAATTTACCCATTGCAGTTTGGGAAGCAAGAGACAAGAAAGCAAAAAAAAAATTACAATTTGAACTTTCTGTTCTTATGCGCTGATGTGGCTCTGCCAAAGCTGCAACACTCAGACACTGAAGCAATTAGAACGACGCTGTGAATATATTTCGCACGAGTGAAACAATCGCAGCAGAAACTCGAAAAACAGTAGCTTTTTGAGCTCTTCCTCCAAGAGCATGCAGAAGGAAACTGTCCATTTTTTTTCTAAACACTGAAGACCCTGGCAAGAAGTGATCGTCTGGCACTCAGCAAGGGATAGGCAGAAGTGGCGCACACGATGGAGAAGCTATCCTACCTGATCCATAGTTTCCATTTGTCTCCTCGTTGTGATGCACGAGTAACAAACACACATGCAAACGCTACGTGCTTTCTTGTCTCAGGGTGAACATATCCGCATAAAAAGGTGCATTCGAGGTTTAATTGGCAGCTGCATTGCCATGTATTACATCATTTTTTTGTCAAATGTGTAGGTGTGATGCCATTCATGCGCTAAAAAAAGCGTAACACGCAAAAAGGCTATATCTACTATTCTCCACAATTTATTTACACAATACTGAAGTAATGTTTACAGTTGCGTGAACGCCTCCATTAGTCCCATGTGTCGCATCATTCCGTTGTTCTACGTGATGCGCGTTGAAAAGAAACTTGCGCAAAGGCAGGGCGATTTTATTTAGGCAGGTGCTCGGTAAATGTATGGTCGTTAGACACATAGGTTCAATAAAGTATCGTTTCCACATTCGGTGACTTCATAATTTAAACAGGTAATAAGACATCATCATCATCATCATCATCATCATCATCATCATCATCCTGGTTACGCTCACTGCAGGGCAAGGCCTCTCCCATACTTCTCCAACTACCCCGGTCATGTACTAATTGTGGCCATGCCGTCCCTGCAAATTTAATAAGGCATATTAGCGTGTAATATTTTCTTTAATGAGGGGTAAGAGCATAAGGATACTGCGCAAACAAACACTGCGCAAGCGACGTCGGCACGGAATGTGAGTCTTCGTGTTTTCGCACCTGACAGCAAAACCTCGTTTTGTCCCGGCAGTCAGCATCTGCCGACAGGGCTGCCGGCGAACCGTCTGCTGCAGACGGTTAGCTTCGGCGCATGGTGGCCGGGACGCCGGCACGAGAGAGAGAGAGACCGCCGTAACCCCAAAAGTCGGTCGACATAAAATGGCGGATTGTCATCCAAGCGTCACCGCGCCTTCACGATGAAACGTAAAGCAGACAGACCGTCACAGCTTTTATCTCCACTTCATCATTTCAACTATACCAAGGTCGCCCTCCCTTTCCCTCCTCGCATGACGTCTGCCCCGCAACACCTCCTCGCTCATACATTTTATTCCGACTCGAATCCTCGCACCACTTCATGAGGTTGACAGCTAACGAGGCTCAGCACGCTCTCTTGAGGGCGCGACCGCATTAAGGTGAGCACGCCCTGTCACCACGTCTGGTGACGCAGCGTCTCGTCAGCGTCTCCACGCAACTTTTCTTCACCATGTCTGGTGATGAGACGTTGCGCTTACGAGAACCAGCGTTTCGTAGAAGGGAGGAAGCAATGAACCCAGTTACGAAGTGAATGTCGGTCAAGGCACTTTTGAAGCATATGAGAAGAATGCAATGAAGCACTGCGGTAATTCTTCAAGAATGGGTCGGGGCAAAAGAAAATGGCTGTAAGACTCAGTGTACGCATTCAGTAATTAAAAAAGAAGAAGGCGTATCAAGGCACCGCAGGAGCGTCGCACATAGCACATCAATAAGATGCGCAGCCACAAACCAATACGTACATCAGAGTTGAATTTTGTCGGATGCAACGTCTTCAGCAGAGCATGCCAAAATCTCGCGAAAACTTGCATTTTGCTTACATTGCTCTATTTATGTGCAACAACGCCTTGCGAGTGTTTTCCAAACTGCACTCACCGGAATTTAAATGTGCCACTCGGTAGTAATTCTACTGAGTTGAAACTGCGTTAAAGCACATAGCATTGTTTTTTTCTTACTCAGTGTCAAGGTTACCCGTTATGCGCCATCATTTATAGCAAACTTCAAGCGTTATCTTCAATGACGCGCTTAATTTTGTAGACCTTGGGGGTGTCGTATGTAAAATGTATAATACTTCGTTACCTCATAACTTCACATGTCACGAACAAGATGTATTATAACGCAATACACGTAGACGTGTATGGCAGTCCCGGAGAGCAGGCGTTGAATACCACAGGCGCCACAAGCTCTTGCACGCTTACACTTCTCTTGTCACACTCAGGCGCACATTCAATTTGTTTGATTTCCTGATAAACTGATCTATGAATCAACCTGCTTTTGTTTGTATTAGCTACATTTAATGGGAAAAGGACGGACTCGACTGCCGAATGATGCATTCCTGTTCACAGCCTCGCTTAAGCAAATCTGAGTTGCAAATACAACGTCTTTCACGTCTGTCTTATTTCTTCCATAAATTTTTTAGCGGTAGAGACTGTGGTGCATTATGGGGGTCCGCTAAGAAGCCCTCCTTTGATGATTTAACTGCTTAACCGAGGGCTCCAATCCCTGTGACGCTTCGGAATGTTTTCAATAAAGGAAATGGACATCAATTTCGTTCTTCGCGGTGTCTCCCTCTAAGCGTCGTACTTACAGCATGCCACGAGCAGCCTAACTACGTTGCTGACAGCGAAGAAAAAAGGAACAACATAGTTCTTGTCACCGTTTCACCAATTTCTTTCTTTCTTTCTTTCTTTCTGTTTTTGAACAGAACCCTGGCAAGGAGTTCTGGCAGTGTTGGAGCGTGAATGCAGTGCTAGAAGTGAACGGAACACCGGTGGAATTCAACCTGACCGAGTCTAGTACGACACCCGGAAACGTGTACAGTATTCGGGTGACTCCGTACACTGCTGTGGAAATCCGACTGCGGTTGAGAACCCCTGACAATAGAAACAGCTCGTGGACCAAGATCCGGAGAGTGACGTCAGCGGAGGATGGCAAGTACTGCAGTGTTCACCGCTCTGTACTTGCTATAGCCAGAAAAGCGTTTCACCCACGCACCTGTTAGCTACAGGATTCAATGCCGTACGAATATCGCCCTCGAGATCCGCGTTGCGAGGGATACAAGCCAAATGGGTGAAAGGACACTTTGGCCTTCCTGGCCATCGTAAGTTTTATATGGGCGTTATAAATTGTCGTACGTCGTATAATCGTAATCAGGCGAAATGTATTGCTTCTGTGGCATTTATTACATGTCGCAAGTGCTGACCCGGTCGAGTTTCCCGGATACTGAAATACAGCTATGTCTACACTGTGACCCAAACCTTGTAGCGAAACATGGATCGTAGGAATAAAATATAACGCTGCACTAGATACGTAGTGCCAAGATGGTACCCAGTTGGCAATTTTTCTTGTGCGAGTGTGGCTACGGACTCCGGTTGGTAATTTTTGCGCTTACCTTTATATTGGTCTCGGAAGGTGTTCATGTCGCTCGCAGCGCAGATGATCTAGATCATTAAATTTTCAAGCTCACTGTCACGATCATCAGCACCCTGTATTGGCTCGATCGACAGCAGGACAATGGCTCTTACCACTCAGACTAATCCTCTCTCATCTTTGATGTTGCCGATCCAGACACAACTGTACTCTTTTGGCAGTGCTTGCTCACTCCTCTCCAAATCTTTCATTCTTGAGATTTTCCTTCCGTCACCCGATCCCTCGTGACTTATTTGCGTAGATAGGAACACATCTTCAACACCAGCCCGTACTGTAGTTTTCTTACCAAGCTATGTAACTTTTTTTTCTCATGCTTACTCTCAAAGCTGCATTAAAATTTTTCTAGTGCTTCTATTTAGTCATTTGTTTTAGGTCACGTTCTTTGGTGCTGAACAGAAAAGTGACCCCCAATAATCCGATGTCACACAGCTCCGCGAAGTCCTATGATTATAGGACTTTCCAGCTTTCCAGCCTATTCCAGCCTGATTTGCTCACGCACACACGCAGTGAATTTTACCTTAGAAAAATTACCGCGAAGTCCTATGATTATAGGACTTTCCAGCTTTCCAGCCTATTCCAGCCTGATTTGCTCACGCACACACGCAGTGAATTTTACCTTAGAAAAATTATCCACTTTGTCTTCTCTACTCACAGCCTTAAATTATTTCACATGAATTTTAGAGAGCGCAGCCATTAGGGTCAGTTGCTATTCGGAGGTCCTTAATGAAGGCTTTTTATTGATACGCCATATGAAAACTTTTGTCTATTTTGCAAGAGGGCATCCTTAGTACTGAATTTTTTTCTCAAAATTAAGAAAGGCAGTACTACAGAGCCGAATAAAACTCAAATGAAATCATCAGAAATTCATCCGAGCAGGACAAACTTTAAAACAATATTCTTCACAGTCTTATGTCAATCTGAGCAATTCAAGCATCAAGTACAGCGAAGCTCTGTAAAGGAGTTGTCAAAGCCTACGGAATCCTTGGAGTCTATTTTCCCAGAGCCCGAAATTTGCCAATGGCCACGCAACGCTTCACTAATCCGTTACAACTCTTGCACGATGACCGAGCCTCTTCATGTATGTCGTTATATCTCAGCTTTATACGGAGAACAAGATTTTGCCCTTAAATATCCCTAAAGAAATTCCCCGGCAATTGCGGTACTCCCTAATGCTCCCTAGTCCGAACGGAAGAATCTTCTCGGCGGCGGAGCTGAACCTCTGCTCGGGCCGCTCGTTCAGTAGCAGCGGCAGACGAAGCACTTCCGCCGGTTGCGTCCCCCATTGTTCAGAAGGAAAGAGTGAACACGGGAATTCGGGGCTCATGTGCGGAGCGCATTCTCCAGAGGCGGCGGCGTTGCAGGCGAAGTAGCGCGCGCGCAGTGGGCCCGAAACCCACGTGACCACTTCGCTTCCATATATGGTATCGGTGGACGCGCTCCCCGCAATTCTTAGTAATGACTCTCCACCGACCAGTTGATGGCGTCCTCTGCTATGGGGCCATCTCCTCGCGGGTCGCGGCCGTGGAGCACGTCTCGTGCGGCACTCCGCTTTCCTCCTCACCCTTTCGCCATAATCTCCTCCTCCGCCTTCCTTCTCACACTTTCTTCGCTGTCGCCGTCTTTCATCCTCCGCTGCGCTAAGCGTTGGCTGTCTTTTTTCTTCATCCTTTGGTGGGCACGTTCGGTCTCCCGATTACGTCGACGCCGAGCACGGCAACGGAAACTTAAGAGCTGCTTTCTAAAAAAAAAAGTTCCTATTTTAAGTATCGCATAAGACAGTCCGCACGTTTGTTAGACCCCACTGACAGCTACAGAAAGAGAGTATTTGACCACTTTGTCTAGTGCGCGCACTCTACAGCTGCCAGTTCCATTCGAAAGCGTTAATTAAACTGGTGAGGTTATGACCACCCTACTAATTCATAAAAAAATTATTAACGGTCCACTAAAGGCAAACGTTATCTCGAGCTAGAAATATAGTGCTCGGAGTTCTCCAGGGGGACACCTTTCTACAGACCAGAGATTTCACGAACAAGAAAATGACTTTAACATAGGGCAGGTCTGCTGTCACTACTAGGAAAATAAATTACCTACCTACATTAAGTAGCGCTGCCCTTTCGGGCTTTAGGACTTTAGAGCTGGTACAGTTGCGCAAGGACGCCCGCATGTATAGCGCGCGATATCAAGTGTCGATGACTTGCGCAGCTCCAGTCGCAATAGGCTTTGCGAAATGTCTCTCGCAGCAACACGGCAATCTGGACGAACTTGACGTTCGCGTTTACAGCGTTTCTTCAAACACGCGTCGCCGATGCTTCTCACTCTTACCTCCACGCAGCTCCCAGCAAGGTCCCGTACGTGAAGCTCCTTCGAAGTGGATCTCGCTACGCGGAGTTTTCCTGGGGCCCGCCGCAAGAGGAAAACGGCGTCATTCGAAAATACCGCGTCGTGTACACCCCACTGGCTCGGCGGACACAGGCCTGCAATCAGCTAATACAGCGGGAGACGGAGGTGATGGTGCCGCCGAGACACCACAGCGTGAACCTGACGGGACTGCACCCGTACACCAAGTACCACTTCTCCGTGGCTGCCCTGACCATAAAGTACGGTCCGGAAATGAACGCCACATTCGACACGGAAGAAGCGAGTGAGCTCACTTTTTTTGTTTTGTCCCTAAAGCTTGGCTTAACCGAGACTGGCATGAATCGCTCGTGACTAGGTAACGCGTGTATTACAAAAAAACACTGACGTATTCGAAACCCCCAGATCATTTCTGAAAAGAAAAAAAGCCGAGTGCTAAAAGCATGGTTGCATGAAGACGGTACCACTGCTGTACTAGTGGTTGTTTTCTTGTTTTGTTTTTTAATTGGCAAAGGTATGTAGAGTGAGCCCAACGAAAGCGGACATTCAGCATGTTTCTCAAAATTCGACAGCTGTAAACGTATGAAGCGTTGTCACTAGAAACTTTCAAATAATTATCTCCTTTGCAAAAACGGTGCTAAAGTGAAAGTGTAATATTTTCGCTTCTGTTTTCGCTTTACGAGCAATATTAACTGTCCGCTGCAATAATTTCAGTATTCAGTCTCGCGCTCCTTTCCAATATTTACTGCCACAAACAGCGCGCATCAGGAAACGTGCATGCGTGACTCTCGATGCAGTTCCCGAGGGAGCTCCAACTCAGTTGCAGCACAGGTCTTCGAGGAACACCAACAACCTGACGTGGGGCGAGGTTCCCTGCGAACAACGCCACGGACCCATCGTTTCCTACTACCTAGAAATGGACAGCGTTGACCCCTGGGAGACCGAACTGCGAAGCTTGACGATCTATCGCTCATCGGCCAGTTTCCGAGACCTCGTGTCTTACACCCGCTACAGAGCGAAGGTGTACGCCGAAAACGGCGCAGGTAGATCGCCATTGTTCGCGTCTCTGAACTTCACCACGCCATCGGCTCGTAAGTACCCTGCCCTTACTCTTTCCAAGCGCAATCAATATTTGTGAGTCCACTCGCCAATGCAAAACTCCGACACCTTGAATGAAATACGTGTGCAGTTCTTGTGTACGCGTAGTAGCTACACAGTTCAGCACGTTCATTCCGAAGAAAATTGAATTATCGCGACTGTTAGATTCTAGAATAGGTTAGCCGGTAACGGCGCTGCGTATTTCAATCAGTCATGCAAAAGAGGGACGTTACAGAAAAAGATGAAGAGTAATACCTTCCATACGAATTGAGGAGGGCCATAAAAATTACGTATTTAAAAATAACCGCAAAATATATATTTGCGAAACACATGCGCTTATGAACTTTTGGGGCATTTACCTAAAACCATCTGGAGGAAATGTTAAAAAAGAACGCTTAAAACAGAAAAACACAGATGGTTAGCTATTCTGGGGCAACAAATGTTGATCGTAATGTTCGTTTAGTATTGTCATGAAAACGGTAATAGTTTTATTTCAGGAAAGCAACGAAACCCTCCTATAACTGTTTCTGTTTAAGGCGACAGCGGCAAACTGCCGGAATTAGCGGTGATTAAGACAACCATGGCTCTCACAAATATTGTCGCGTCTAGGATTGCAACCGTGGTTACGCTGGTGCTACAACAAGATGGCGTGCCTAAAAAAAATGTTAGAATTTCAAGGAGTAACATGAGGGAGTAACACTTTCTAGTACCTTACATCACTGCCACTGAAAATCGAAAAAAATCAATAAAGCCGTTGTGCTTGAGTAACCACGACGAACAATATCATAGTTTGTATCCACATGCGCCTCCTAACTTTACTTCTATTTGATCTGTAGGAAAACACCATCACAGCCTATATATTTATTACGCACTAGGAAAGCGTATTCAAAGCGGTCCTAAGCTTGCTTTAGATGAAAACACGTTAACTTTGGTATTTTGAGGTGACCCCTTGGAGCTCAACCTTACTTTGGGCAAAAAAAAGAAAAGAAAAGGTTGCAGGAACAGAGCAGAGGAAGCATGAATAATTTCTTCTTGCCACTAATTACGATGTCACGCCATCTTACCATTTGCCTAAGATCTTCGCAAGCCTGTTTGTTGAGCCTATATAGCCGTTCTAATTACATTCGTGCTCGTATTTTACTGTTCCCTGTGTATCCCTTTCGAATCATGTCTGATAAAACCAGCAAGAAAACAACTGAGCAAGTTCTTTTAATCTCCAGTTTCTTCCATTAATATTCCTATGTTTCAAGCACGTAAAATGTTGGCGCCTCTTGACCGAAGAACGAAGACTTGAACCGTATGACGGTGTGGAATACATCCTTGGGACATTGTTTCGGTGCTTCTATTTAGTTTTCTGTCAAAAGGACAACTTTCTCCCACTACGGGGGGAATTGGCCAAGGAGGCGCTTTCACGAGTGTGCTTACTTATTTTATTAAAACCGCAATAACATTGAGTGTTACTGTGTAAGCGAGATAAAAATTCACGGACGAATAAGACACTCCCTAATGCGAAATTTGAGCGCAGCTGTATACATGTTTTCATTTCGCGATACATCGGCTGGCACGGCACGTTGCAAACGGAGCGCAGTGCGGCGCGACTGCCTCGTTAACCTGGAGATCGTGAGAGGCAGCGCGTGGGTGATGCGTGGGCACGATTCGCAGCAGCCACCGCACACAAACCTCCCTGACGGCACGCGCTACCCTGCTGCCATCTCGTAGCCATCGTCGGCCTACTACGCTTTTCTTCTGACCATTTCGCCCTACCCTCCTCCTCCGCGTTTTGTCTCGTGGTTCCACTGTACGGTCCTCCTCCACTTTCCTCCTCGCGTCTTTCATCGCCCACTGCGCTTCGCATTCGCTCTTTCCTCCTTCGCTGTGCTCGTTCGCTCGGTTACGCCAACGCCGACACCGACGCTCGCCGCAGAAATGGGCACCTAAGAGCTGCCCTCTAAAAAGAAAGACAGCTGACTTGAAACGATTCCTTAGAGTCCCAACTCGTTTACTGCGACAGCAACGTTCACCCAGAGTGAAGACCGCCACCTTGTACGACTGCCTGGCTTTTCTTCAAACAATTGGGGTCTACACACCATAGAAGAATGGCCAAGAAGACACTTGTTAGGGGATATGTATGTGAGGGGCTACATGTTAATATTAAGTGACACAAAGATTAAGAATGCGTATCTGAAACAATATTTAGACAATGATAATAATCATGTGGTATTAAATGGCAGTTTTCTCTAGATAAATAAGATGTGAATTTGTCCTTTTTGTAAGGTATATGAATTTGAATTGTGGAATACGAATTACATGGACAGACTTTAGCACCTTTAGACTCCGCATGTCCAAGTAGGTTAGATTCCGAGCAAATATAGGTTTTATATAACCTTACTCTTTTGGCGAAAATCTCATGCTACTCTTTCTGTTCAAGGCACTCAACATTTAACTTGTGGAGGAATCTTGCAATTTGAAAACATTTGAGTCAGAGGATGACGGTGGATCATGTCTATAACGGTTTATTTTCTGCTTCATCCTGCTGAGGTTGCATTATGGCACCTGTACTAAGCATCTAGAAGTTGTGTAAAACAACCACATATTCACTTTTTCAACTACTCAGTATGGAACAACGTCCAACCACCTGTTCAATGTTTCGGCCGCGGGGTGTATTTCTTATCTGTATTTCGTTCAAATGCAAGCTTATTTTCTTCCTTGTATAAATCGTTGTGAAGAGAAAGTAGAGACATCAACGGTAGCAGAATACTGCTGCTTGTGAACATCAGCGGTTCATTCTGAAGCACTGTCACCTGCAGCTGCGATGTAAACCGGAAAAAAGCCTCGCAACGATGTTGACACCGAGGAATCAGCGGCGGCGGGGCTGCTGATGACGTCAGAGCGTAGCCATGACGACCATTCCTATGGCGCTGATTGGCCACGTCGTCGTGCGGCCGCCGCGAAAATGTGTCCCGGACTTGTCCTCCATGTAGCATGGAGATCTTGCCATTTGCGGGGGAAAATTCGGGCGAAATTGCGAACAGTAATTGGCGTGCGGTGGTTTGCCGTGCCGCTAACTTGGACGCGCTTTAGTGGAATGGATTGACGGACGCACAATACAAATACCGTTTCGTACACTTAACTGCGGTCTCAATAGAATTTGCCGGTGGTCTGCGGCGTAGAAGCATCTTGTTACTGTTGTTGCTTTGTGTGTTCTTCCCGTTTCTCACATATGACACGCACTCACGAGGGAACGGCTCAAGGTTCGTCGAGGCAACAATGCGCAATGACATTCTTTCCGCTAACATAACACTAAGGATTACCAACCTTCTTTTTTTTTGATACGCGATAGAAACAACTGAAAACCAGTCTAGTCACTTCTTTGTGGAAACAAGATGGGTCATTGATGCACTCCGTTTTCTTTTCCCCCGAAAGTTGGACGAGCCCGCGCTTTCAGATGCAAGGAAAGTCAGTCTCCCCAGTGCACCGAATTCCCCTTCTCTCCCCATTCAGCTCCACCAGCTCCCGAAACCCTCGAGTACGACCAGCCGTCTCAAGACAGCGTATCGCTCATGTGGAAGGCTCCCTATCCCCCTGCCGGCATTTTGGAGCACTACCAGCTCAAGTACTGGAACGTCAGGAACCGACACGATATTACGGAGACAGTCATCGCCCACACGCAGTGCTTCACGAGAAATCGGGAACCGCGACACTGCTTCACCGTCCGGGATCTATCGCCGGACATGGTGTACCACTTCTCGGTAAGAAGCGGTACCACTTCTATCTGATAAAAAACGACGAAGTTAGTGTGACGTGATCATCCACGTCAGGCACAGTACAATATTGTCTAACAAGGATATTTATTTTAACATTCCTTTCCGCATAATCAACGTCGTCGTGAACGTAAAACATCAGAAGCAATGGAATTTTTTTTTTCCAGTCATGAAATGTACACTCGTTGCCTTAACTGTCACGGATGCATCTGTTATGGAAACATAATCAGTTATTTTGCGTTCAGTGTTGTTGAAAAATCCCAAGGCATTCTAAAATGGTAATGGTAATGAAAAAATGAGAAAAAAATGGAACGAACGATGGGACTAAACACTGCAGCTGAGAACAATTTTATGTTGCAATTTAGATCTGCAGGACAATCTAGACGGAGTAATGAATGCAACCTAGTCAATACAAAACAAGATCTCTTCTAGTGTGGACAACGCGTCTCACTCATAAATAGTACTAAACGAGAAGAAAGGGGGTTAACCGAGGGGCCCGATATTTGTTAGTCATGTCATAAGAAGCCAACAAACACTGACACCAAGGACAACATGGGGGAAATTACTTGTGCCTATTAAATGAAATAAAGAAACGTTAATATAATGAAAATTAAAGTGGATGAAAAAACAACTTGCCACAGGTGGGAACCGAACCCACAACCTCCGCAGTTCCCACCTGCGGCAAGTTGTTTTTTCATCCACTTTAATTTCCATTAATTTAACGTTTCTTTATTTCATTTATTAGGCACAAGTAATTTCCCCAACGTCGTGCTTGGTGTCAGTGTTTGTTGGCTTCTTATGATATCATTATTGTTCTAGTAATTTTTGTTTTATGCCGTCATCACGGCACGTTCAATAAGGTAACTACGTCTTTGTGGGCATCGATGTTGAATTTATTTCTGAAGTGACCAGAGGCGACCTTGTCACTCGAGCAATATTACAGCTCTACATACGTATGTAAAGGAAAATCAGTTGACACTTCAGTGCTGCATGTTCCAATAACGCGGCTATGTTGTTTTGGTTGTTTTGCAGTCTACCAAAGTTGTTACTTGTTTGCGTTAAGCGTCTACCGCTGCGGCTGCTTGCCTAAATGGTGCTCGTATGACGAATGAAACAGATCATGAGCTTTACGAGCTTTGGGCCTATGCGGATAGAGTTCTTCCGTCTAATGGCAAATGTAGTGGTGCTTTTTGGATATCAATTGGTGACGTAGGAGGGCGGATAAACCTTAATTACTGATTGTCAAAATCACTAGGGCAGAAAGTAAACGCTTTTCTGTGGATTCGTGATAGTCCTGAAGTAAGGTTTCTACAACGTGAACGCCGCTTTAACAAGGTTTGGATCAGCAACAGATCGCCGCAGAATGACTGTACTATGCACTCGGAGGGAAATTGGAAGGCATTTTTGCATCGTCTTGTTGAGATCCAATCACTCAGCCGCACTTATTCAGATACACAATCATTCAGGTACACAACTCAATCAAGAATTTCAAAACGAAGGCAGGGATTGATGGAACTAGTTTGTTTGTGTTCACTTTCCTTCGGTAGACGGGAGTAGCTAGAAGTTCAGATATGAGGAGGTCAAGCAGAAATGCTGCAACTAGTTCATCTGTGATGGCCAAGAAGAGTCTTAGAAATAGGCTCGTCATATAGCGCATAATATAGATGGTTACTGCTCATGAATGCGCTACCATGAGTTGCACCGTTGGCAAAAATAAATAACAGAGAAGGGGGGGGGGGGGGAACAAGGATCCGGACGGACGAAGCATGTCTGTCCGCGCATCCTTGTTCCCTTCTTTCTTATTTTTTTTTTCTGCCCGCGTAAAACTGAACGCAACGTAAACATGAACGTGCGCCACCTGGCCCCTTTCATTGCATTAATTATTAGGCGGTTACAATCGCGAACATGAATGAAACATGTAAGTTTTCGCGAACAGAACAAATAAACTGCGCTACTATGAAAAAAGAAGATCTGAGTTGTAGTCCTGAGTGAAACTGTCAGTCGCTTCAATATGTACATATACTTTCTACAGTTCTTCGTTTACTAACGACTTTCCAAACGCTCATGTTTTCAGATACGCGCCAAGAACATTGGTACGGAGTATTCACCATACTCCGAAGAAGTGGAAGTGGAGACAAGAGAAATGGGTAGGCCATATGACAGTTCATTGCCGTCTAGAAAATATATGCCCATGTACAGCCAATACCTTGATGTACAAATAGTGTACAAGAGCCACTTAACTATTTCTAGCCATTTTTGTTCTTTTCTTTTGCGAATGCTGCGCGCACTACCTATAAGAAACGCTGCAAAGTGGATTACTGAATTACTCAGCCAAGACCGCACTACGTGACGCAAAGTACACAACGAGCGCGTACAAACCCGGTGGTTTAGAAATGCACATCTTCTGATAGTTGGCAATGCATAGTTGCGGATCTACGTATAAACAAAACGGATGAAATCCTATGGACATCTGCTAAAATAAAGGTCATTCACTTCTCAGAGTGAAGTGTGAATATAGCTTCTTGCGTCCTCGAAAAAAAAATGCAAAAGCAATTTGAGACGTTTATGTATACGTGAAAACGTACACACATAGTAGTTTTCTTTTTTTTTTCTTGCAACATGGAAACTTCCCATTTCGAATCGGTTGTGTCACGAAGGACAGAAGCAACTGCGAAAGCAGTAAAATAGGTATTTTTTTTTACGGTGGAGTATTTAATGCTTTGCCTAAAGATGTTCATAAGGTATAACCTGTGTTTTCAATAAATGCATGATGGTAATATGCCAATTGGATGTAACTTGAAAGGCAACGAAAATGTTACCGCACCTTACATTGTGGTTGTACGCAATATGGTTTTCAAACTGTCATTTCACATCAGTTATAAGGCGATTGTTATTTATTCACAGCGCCAGAGGCTCCGGCTAGCATTCGGTCATCGGAACAGACTGAGGACAGTCTCAAGATCCAATGGGATCCGCCTGTCCGCAAGAACGGCGTCCTTAGAGGTTACAAGGTGACAGAGCTTTAACTATTTGTAGCAGTATAATATTGACCTCGCTCTCGGTAAGCCTTCTAATTAAATCATCTTCATCCTCAAAGTGTTGTTGACGACGCGGTGTAATACTAATCCTTGCTCTCATAGATGAGTATGCTACACTACATGCTCAAGTGCAGAAATGGCCAGTAATGAAACCTCTTTAGAAGTTCAGTGACTTAGAACAGAATGACTTGTTTGAGATAATTAGGCCTGCTTACAGGCTATGGTGGCTCCCGTCTTGTACTACAGAAAAGAAGAAAATAGAATGTCACACTCCCAAGCAACGTTGTTCATTATGCATGCATTGTGGCCTCCCTAGCTAAAAGAAGCAAGCCGTCAATGACGGCCCCGCTTCGTTGCCTATATGACACGCGTTCGTGCGCATGCGCGCACACACACGCACGCACACATGCACGCACGCACACACGCACACATGCACACACACGCACACACGCGCATACACACACGCACACGCACGCACGCACGCACGCATACAAACACACACACGCGCGCACACACACACACACACACACACACACACACACACACACACACACACACGCACGCACACACAATGAAAGCCCGCCATTCCGGTCCTGCGAAAGCGGATCCACGGCGAAGCTATCGAAAACCACCACTACAACTACTGAGGGTGGTATGCAATGCTTTATGGCTTCAGAGTAATGGTTGTAGTGCAGCATCGAAATAATGCCAGGAATTGAAGTAATCGTAATTCTCACAGCCGGCTGCCGCCCTTGGCAGTGCTGCAGCAACCTCAATATCAGTTGGTAGGCTGTTTACTTTACTGACCTCACTCCCTACTTCACAAGCTGCCTTCGCCGAGGCAGATGGTGCAACAGTAATCTTTACCGGGAAACGTAAGCGGGGAGCGCTACGCGCTTCGCATTGCTATCACGGGCGCCTTATCATCAATAATGCGGTTTAGATGCTTGTTTTGGGTTTGTTGTTTATTAAAAGGTATGCCATTCGGTATGTTCTATGCGTAATTGCAAGTAATGTATGCGCTGTTCCCAGCACTTTGCTGAGTGCTTGTAGCCTCTGCCTTACTGGGTTGTGAGTCATAACATTTTCTTTCCCTTGCTTACGGGTTATGAGCCATTGCTTACGGCGGTATCAGTCATTGATGATGATAGTTTTCGACATGCTGTTCTGTTTGCTGTATGCGTGATTCAAAAGAATTTAACCACTGTTCGCTCCACTTTGCCGAGTGCTTACGGGCCTATGAGCCTGTGATGATGATAGTTTTCTGTCGACAGAGGCCAAAGAATCCCGGGATCCCAGACATATACAGCTTCGCTGTAAAAGAAACGTTGCCTGTTAACTTAATTTCGCATTCCTTTTTTCTCCCGACGCCCACGTCAGTTAACGGCTGGTATCAATAATATAGCGTGACGTTTTCCGGTTCCTGCGACAAGTTTTCGCCGAGTGTCCGGACTTCATAATATTTTTTTATAGAAACGCCATGTGCAAAAGTGCTGAAGGAGCCAATCGCACAGGTAATTTCGTATACTGGTCTTCTTTTTCAGTAGGAGCACTGGTACAGCGTTATTTAATGACGTTCTCAAGCTACGAAGCCAGGCTGCGAACATTTTTCTATGGTATGAGAACATAAGGTGAAACTGTACACTAAGCAGCGAACCTTATTTAGAACTCTAAGCGAAGTTGAGGAATGTTTCTTTGTTGCTACAATATGCGCAAGCGTTACTGATATTTTTGTGGTCAGCATATAATTTATAGCATGCTTCTTAAAAGCTCCGGCGCGCATTGAAGACTATACCAGACTGCGCAGCTCAATTTGTTTCTCTGGGACTTCGAGATATGCTCTTAGTATAGCGTAGAAGTTTCGCTGCGCAAAGCAGTCATGTGTTATGAATAAATAACACGTTCTTACAAACGCACACACACCCACACAAAAGAACACAAGAAAGCGTTCTAGTTCCAACGTACGACATATAACATGTGTGATATGGTTAATTAAATGTCCTCTAACTAAATTCTATATGTCTTTTTATTTGATTCTCAACCTACAAGCCGTAATGCAATGCAATGTTTACCTTCATGCTCCGCACTACTCATAAGCCAAGCCCAAATGCGAATTCAGTTATATTTCGAATAACAACGGAGTTCATGGCTGACGCATTGGCTACTCCTAAAAAAAAAAAAAACTCGCCACCCCGGCTCTGCCCAAGTGCAAGTCCAGTGCAGCTTCTACAAACCACCACTACAGCTGCTGAGGGTGGTGTGCAATGCTTGAGGGCTTTACAGTAATGGTAGTATATAGTGCTATATTAGAGTAATAGTGGGAATGGGAGTAAAAGCCATTTTGAGACAAAGCTGCCGCCAATAGCGGTGCTCAAAAAGACTGAAAACAGTTGCTAGGTTGGTATTCTTACACACCAAAGGATGGGGACGTCACACCGCACGTCGCAAGCTGGCGTCAACGCGGCAGCTTGCGTAACAGTAATCTTTATCGGGAAATGTAAGCGGGTAGGGCTACGCACTTCGCATTGCTGTCACGGGGGCATTATCTCATATCCCATATCATCACGTATCAACCACATATCAATTATGTGCTTGAGATGCTTGTCTTTAGTTTGTTGTATATTGAAACGTGTGCTGTTCTGTACGTTGTATGCGTGATTAGAAAGAATGTAATCACTGTTTCTATCACTTTGCCGTGTGCTTGTAGCCTCTGCCTTACGGCCCTATGAGCCATTGCATTTTTGCTTACCTGTCGTGGTTGCTTAGTGGCTATGGGGATGGGCTGCTAAGCACGAGGTCGCGGGATCAAATCCCGGTCACGGCAGCCGCATTTCGATGGGTCCGAAATGCGAAAACACCCGTGCACTTAGATTTAGGTGCACGTTAAAGAACCCTAGGTGGTCCAAATTTCCGGAGTCCCGCTACTATGGCGGGCCTCATAATAGGAACGTGGTTTTGGCACGTAAAACCCCATTATTTAGTTTTTTTTTTTTTGCTTGCTTAGGGGGATATGCAGTATTGATAGTTTCCTCTCGACCAACGCAAATAATCTCGTGTCGTAGTCACATACAGCTTCACTGTAAAACAACCTTTGAAATGATTATTACAAAATAAGTATCTGTAGGTTTAGGCAACTTAACATTCTTCGATGCTGCCTCATGTGACATTGCAGGTTTTTCTTTTTCATTGCAAAGTGCTCCCGCAGTGCTAGGCCTATTCTCAGCTGCAGTAGAGAAGCGGCTGAAACGTTTGGAATTTGCGACGGTACTCAGAAATTTATTTGTTTCCTTTCCAGTTGAACTCATCTCTATCGCACACATTCAATACAATGCTGGCCAAATCGTGGTTCCCCAAGTCAGTCTTGCTGAACAGCTCGAAGTCACCCGAGTTTTACCTGCGAGGTCTTTTCCCGGGGTCCACGTACCTGGTCTGTGTTCAGGCGAGAACCAGTGCTGGATTCGGAAACGCAATCTGCGACAACTTCAGCACAAAAGCTTCGAGTGAGTACGACTGCGAACGGTTTCCCAAGGTTTCGGCACTAGAGTGGGCACTTGTAGTCGTCTCGTAGTAGAGCATGCGAAGAAAAACAAACGAAGAAAAAAAAACGCTAGATTTCAGTAGTCAAGACTAGCAACGAACAGATATATTTCCGATCAATATAACCAAGGGTTCGGTAACAAAACATTGTATTTCCCTGCAGCGTGTAATAACTGATAAATTCAGTGAAATGCTAACAATGGGAAACTTCATTAGCGATCCTCCCTTTCACGTTAGACATTAAGGCTTCGAGGATTTTTTTTTTTTTACGAGACCACTGCTCCGCATATTTTTGTTCACGAGTGTACCGGGTTGCTTTCTTTTTTTATTTTCGAGCAAGTGTAATATGCGTCTCACAGTCTGATATTGCCCCTTTAGGACCCTGGCAACAGCGTTTGAAGGTTGCAATTATAAAAAGTAAAAAACAAAAATTAATGGCGACCCAACGCGCTGTAAACAGTATTCATGAAAGATTAAAAATTTGGTGTTTTCAAGAAACGCTGCTATTGTTTATTGACCATGTCAAGTTTTTTATGTCGATGGGTCAATTAAGTTTAACCATATTGCGGGAACTGTTTTTGCATGCTACCTGTCTTGAAATGTAAAAACAAAAGCAATGGTATGCTGTATACGTGCATGCTAACCTTTCCTACCACCGTGAAACTGAGATTAGGTGAAAGTGGCCACTGTAACTTACGCACAATACCCAATGTGAAGCTTGTTTGCAACCACTTAGCAAGTATTCAGCTATTCATTTGTAATGGTAACACGCGCTATTTTCTTGCAACTTTTTTCTCACTCCGGCGCTGTGCGCCGGCCTCTTGCTTTACGAGAACGAAGTGGCAGACCTTGTCGCCCGGTTCGCCATAATGGTCTAAGGCACACTTTGCGAAGTCTGAAGCCTCGGTAGCAGTGTACATTTCTAGAGGAATGCGTGACAGTGTGGTCCGCGATACAATCAGAGCTTTCTCTGTCTCTCTATGACGTCAACCTTTCTGGCGCCTTGTCGAACGTACCACACGGGAAACGAGCCGTAGTGGGCGTTTCACTGCCCTCATTTCGCCTCCATCAAAAGGGATGTAAGACAAGGGGCTACGGCGCAGAGACTACGCGCCCCGCATCGGATGCGGTGAGCGTCGAGCAACGCAGCGTTCGGCGCGGCAACGAAATGTGTGCCTGACCAAGCAACGCACGCCTGAGCCTTAGAAACAGCTCGTTTCCAAGGCAACACCGCATTCACTAGACGCGCTTTTGTACCGCTTTGAGGCATCGAACTCGTGGCTCAGTGGTAGTGCCTCCGTCTCACACTCCGGAGACCCTAGTTCGATCCCCACCCAGCCCATCTTGTAAGTTGTTTTTTATTCATGAAGTGCCTGCTGGGATTTATCGCTCACGGCCAACGCCGCCAACACCGACGCCGACGACACCGGTTTTTCTTCGACACGAGCTCCTTAACGCTATCGCGGTAAAATGCAGCTGCCGCGGCCTAGGGTCACACCCGCTACATCGCGCTCACCAACGCCACGCCATAACCGATGAGCCATCGGGGTGGGTGCAAGCCGTAGTACGTTGAACAAAGCAACAACACTACACAGGCAAGCCGCGTAGAGAGCCTCATGAATTTCGATATTCGCTTTGACGTTTCACAAAGTATAATAGAGCAGGAACACTGCATGGTATCCTACAAATAGTTACCCAGACAGTCTGTAGAAAGTAAAAAAAAAGTTTTTGTGAGGCTTGCATAGAGTGTATGGCGGCCCGAGAACGTATAGCCTTGCATGTTTTCTCTACGGAATATCTGTAGACACCAAAAGAAAACCGTTTGTAAGTGCGTAAAGAGCACCGAATATTTGAAATGCGTTTGTACGCGAAGCATTTGTTGCCTCATCCAAGACACTTTGCGGGAAGTTCCTGTTTCGCCTTGTTTGACATATTCTTTTTTTTTTGTGCGCGCCAGATAGAAGGATCGAACTAGGACTTCTAGAACTAAATCTAGCACTTTAAGACGACGGACACGGATGTGAGGTAGCGTAGGAAACATTTCCTTTAAAAGAAAGCGAGGGCACATGCGTGCACTCTACGGACGCCAGAATAGTACACGCGAATAATGGTCAACCTTACCGCTGTCTTCTACGTGCTTCCTACCACATGACGACGTGTCACTTATAAATGCTAATTCCTGCCCCTCCCCCCCCCCCCACTCGGACATCACAAGCGGCCCAGGTGGTAACATAACCGGTTGCAACTTCGCCGAAGTGCAATAAATCAGTGATCGTACTACCGCAATTTTGGCCACGCTATCATCGTCCTGCGCTTCTGTCGTCCCACTCATGCTAGCGTCACACACACATCTGCTCGCTTTAGGCAATAGACAGCTTTAGTTTGTTGTTATCGCAATAGCAGCTAGGCTTAAGGGAAACAGCATTACCGTTGCACACACGAACTGTGAAGCAAGCGAATTTTAGTATAACGTGACAGCATAGTTCACATGTCAAACGCTATTTCAGTACGCTTTCAATTTCGCATACGTAGTGCACCTAAGTGATTCTATCCGTGTGTGCGTCCCGAAAGTGCCAAAGGCACCGCAATGGAATCCAGGGGGCGCATTGCATTTGCACTTTCCACGTTTGCCGATCTGCGGCGAAACAGTACAAGCAGTACAAGCTGTTTACTACCATAGCCTCCGAAATCTTTAGCTCTCAGAGGCCATATGCTGTCGTCCCGCCTATCTCCTGACTTCATCGAAAGGTTGCACTGGCATCTCGGAGGAGGTTTCTCCGAGATTCCAGAGAAAGAGGCGAGATTCGACTAGTAAGAGGCGAGTGGTAATTTGGTGGCAGAAAAGTAGGGAGATCGCAAACAATGGAGGCGTACAAAAAACAAAGTTCGCAATAGGGGCTAAAAATGCTTTATGCTGGGAGTTCTCTTTATCCTTCATGCGTTTATTTTTTCTTTTTAAATATCTTTGTCAAAGCGGGCACTCATAGAATTCATTCATTCATTCATTCATTCATTCATTCATTCATTCGTTCGTTCATTCATTCATCCATTCATTAATTCATTCATTCATCCATCCATCCATCAATCCATCCATCCATCCATCAATCCATTCATTCATTCATTCATTCATTCATTCATTCATTCATTCATTCATTCATTCATTCATCCATCCATTCATTTCTCTCGTTAGGCTCGGAAGCGTTCCAAACGAGTAGCGACCTCGAAAACTCTTCGAGGTTATCCATAATACTAGCTCGTCGAAGTTGCCTCATACTAACAGAAAACCGTCTGCACAGTCAATTCCTACGAACGAAGTAAATTCTACAAAAACAACATCAAATTCATTGACAAGGACAATTCGAAGCATGCGGCCGGAACGGCAGCCATGTTTTACGTAAAGTACGTAAACCACGTAAATACGGTAACGCTAAATCTGAGAAATAGCGTGCGTACGCCAAACGGTTTGCATCGTTTAGCATTCTACGGATGTGCATTTTGGTGCCGCTACTCCAGCCCACGATTACGCTAAACACGCTAAACTAAAACTGCATAATAATGTTTGTGCATCTGGTAATGCTATGCAGGAAATCCAAACGACGCTATATAGTGAATTACCTATAAAAATGCTTGGTATTTCATTGATTCTCACAATATGTGGCACCTGCACAATTTTTCATGCTTTTGTGCTTTGTTGTAGTAGAGGTTAGCTGTAGAGGAAGGACAGTTTAGACAGCATATAAACCTCATATAGGCAGTACTTCTATTTAAGTTTCCTCAAAATAACAGTCTGTGTCCGCTGCTCAAACCGTGATTTCTCAACTACTTTATAATGCTTTGTTAAGCGTACAAGACGAATCCTTCTGCATGAACTGCATCATGTTATACAGATGTTTGATGCCACATAAGAAAATTACAGGTCACTCTGCTCACATGCGGTAAACTGACGTCTCAGATCTTAATTTCAAGTATAAACATTGCCTGTAGAACTTGAAGACGACGCCTAGAATAAAATGTTGATGAACAAATGCAATAAAGTACTTTCTTTTGTTTCTTTTTTTGTTTTTTTTTGTTTGTTTGTTTTGCAGCGCCTGAAGTTCAGGTTGAGCCCAGGGTTGGTGCAATCGTGAACAACACAGTTAGCATCGTGCTCTACCCGGTGCACTTCATGAAGGGACCCATCACGTAAGTCTGGTAGAATAAGAATGTTCTGAATACAAAGAAACAGCGTATACGTATATCTATACTAAACGCTCACTCTACAGAGATAGGTCCCACCATAACAAGTTTCTCACTGAATGTCAGTGTCCTAACGCAATTGGCAATTTCACCGGAAAGGGAAGCATTGAAAGTGATAGCTTGGTTTCTTTTCTTTACGTGGCGCTGAGGGCGGTCTCAGAAAGCTGGTACGATGAGCAGCACCGCAAAGTACGTATAATTGCAATCGTAATAAAATCTTGCACTAGCTACGCAACTTTGGTGGATTAGACGCGCGTCCAATGATAACCACTGCTCTGCAGCTCCAATACCTTGTAGCGTGCTTGCGCACTTCTCGCAGTAGTGTTCAGACTCCTGGAAGGGCGCTGAAAGGATTTACCCGGTTCTTTTTCTTTAGTTTTCTTTTGCAGTGGTTTCCAAAATGCTCTTGTTATGTGCATTCTCACTGTCTGCAGCACACAACGTGATAGGCTGGTCTGGGTTGTAACTATATCTTATTTTACACTTTTGTTCACGTATGTAACATTATGGGGACACTTTTTTCCGAGGCGCTCAGTTTCCGCCCCAATTTTCCCTCCGAAAAAAAAAATAGTTTGTCTGCAGATTTAAGACGAACATCATTCCCGAAAAATTTATCTTATATGGTTTTATTGCGCGTAACATGACCTCAAATTTGAAAGAGAAATCCAGTGGTCCGTAAAGAAGAACCGCTCGTGTTACCAAGCATCTCCGCGGCTACTGCAAGTAAACGCGATATATTTTGGCTAAAATTATCAGGATGTTTCTTTTATCAGGATTATGCTGTTGTTTCCATTACCTCAACAAACTTTCCTGATTGCATTTCCCCATGCTTCCTTACATTCACGGTGCAGGGGTTACTACCTAGTCGTACTTCGCGAAGGTGAAGCCATCCCTCGCCCCGTGAAACTGGTCAACTACAGCAGCGCGCAAGACATGAGCCTTGGCTACTACGTGGCGGCACACCTGACGCCCGACCAATTGAAAGAAGCGGCGGACTTCGTCGTCGGCGCTGGCAGTGTCATCGGTGGCTTTGAAAATCCACCGCTCACTGATTCCACGCCGTATCGCTTTGGCCTGCTTGCCGAGAGTAACTTTTCTGGGGTGAGTTCTAGATCCATTTAGGTTTCAAAGCAGCTTGGCGAGGAAGCACCATCACGAAACGAGGGACTACGTCAACCTGAGATAATTTACATCTTTCGGATGTGAAATTGCACAAACCGACGTAAGTTTAACAAGCGAACATTAGGGAGAAAATAAAGAGGCACATAAGCTCGAAAGGTAAATCAAGATAACAAAAACAGCTATATATCCGGTACGCCACTGGTATCGTTTGCTTTATGCAAGGCGAAATCTAAAGCTCACGCCTAGAGCTATTAAGTTAGATCATGCCGGAAATCTGTCCAACATTCCGCTTTTTATTTCGTGCAACATTGAACTGTATAGCTTGCCCTTCTTATGAAACACCATTAAATCTCGGAAGTTGTGCTCGTCGGGCGAAATAGACAAATGAAACTAGGTGTTCACACATGGGCTGTGTATATACGTGTCTCTGTGACCTGCCATGATCAAAAGATGGTTTCATTATATTATTCTCGCATGCGTAGGTAAATTTATAAATCGTAATAGTATATTGTGCCAGAACACTTTCGTTGAACTTCTGCTGTATTCATCTCCTGAGTCAGGCCTCCTCTATTTCGGTACATTTAATCCTCAAATTATTTGCCGGCGTTAAAAGCAGTGTACCTTAAAAAAGTACTACTGTCAACCTCAAATTGCATAAAAAGGACACGAAGTTTCCTTACTGGAGGTTCGCACAACCTGTCCCATGATTTGAACAGTTGGAAATTTTGCTTGCCTTTGCAGCTTCACACATTTTTTCATCGACGCCTGGTGAGAAAATTACTCGGAGTAATCCGGCAAAATATTGACTGTAATTTTGAAACCGCGTTTAGGTAATACGAAATTATGAAACCGACAGAATGTGCAATCTTTATAACACTCATCTAAAATAAACAAAATAACAGCCATTGGTTTTTGTCCCTTTTCCCAACATATTCGTCCTCAATCTTGCGTGCACGTTCTTTTTGTAACACTATCGACTCGCTTGCCTGTCAGGAAAACTATGACGCGCTAATACGCACTTGAAGTTTTTCACCTTAAAATACTGGGACCACGGCGGTAAAAAAAATACAAAAGCAATATTTATTGTCATTGATGAGACACGCGACAGAATGCCAGTGGAAATATTTCGACGGTACCAAGGTTAAGATTCAACAGTCTTGTTGAGTAACCTAGCGAAGGCAATGGAAATTTTGCTGACGGAATCTGGTGTACGAACCTTCCGACTCCAGAATTCCGCCGTGTACAGTGTGGTGCTTCATTAAAAGGTACACTCTGGTGTGTGACTCTTTGCTAGAGCTGCGGGTGCCACCTGAATCTATGACAGTGCACTTGTCAGGTACGTAGGAACGGGCCAGCATACGAACCACCATACCTGTGCTGGGAAAAACTGCGCATGCTACGCTCCCATGTGTTTCCCTGAATGGCGCTCAACGCAACTCACTTGCTGGTGCTGGTGCTTGGTGGCGTCATAGAGATAAAGCTTTAGAATGTCGAGCTGTGCGAAATGACTGTGAGTATTCAATAGAAGGAAATAGACTTATTCGAAATGTATTTTGAAGATCATGTCCTTCCTAGTGATTTACACTAACTTTTCCGCATTAAGTATCTGTCTTGTCTTCTTCCTGGGACGATTTTCAAGACAGCGCAGTTTAACATGTATGCTGACTTCGAAGACAGTGGAGTGAAAACATAAAGCACTCCAACGCGTCTGCTACTCTCCGAAGCTGAGGGGTGGCACGATAAAGTGCAATACGCAGTGGCCCCGCCAATTTCACACCCGAAACTCACTCTAGATTAACTTTGATCAACTTCAACTGGATGTCGAATCTTCTTCCTACCTTCTTAGTCAAAGTCCCAGGAGGGCTAAGTGCTACCAACTCCGTTTCCTCTCACCCAGATGTGAATTGTGTGCTTAGTTTGTCGTTAGGAGAGAAAGTGTTCAATAAATTATTTATGCAAGCGCTTGGGTTTATGGCATGTAGTGTTTGAAGACTTTTGCGGCATTTTTTTTTCGCAGGAAGTACTATACGGCTACAGTCTAACAGCCCCCGTCATTGGTAAGCACTTTTTTTGGCAGTTACCAAAGCAACAAATATGTGACAACTTGGGCAGTCAGTGCTTAAAGAAAAACGGACGGACCTGATGTGCTGCCGAAATTAACGCATTTATTGCGATTGCTTGCCGCAGTGAATGGTGGTAGCAGTGCTGCTGGTGCTGGCGTCGTCATCGGAGCCGTCCTTGTGCTCCTCATCCTCGTGATTGCAGCAATTGCGTTGACGTTTTACTATATTCGGTAAGCATTCTTCAACAGAACAACTCTTCTTCACTAGAAAGCATTTTTATAAGCAGCATTTCAATAGATGTTAGTGCTTGTAAACGGCACCCACTGCTCTTCTCTGACATAAAATATAGAAATTGATAGAAATGTAAAAAAAAACGCAGATTAGAAAAAAAATACAGTGGCATAAATTCGCAAGCTATACAGAGCTGGTAAAAGTATCTGTACATCACCTCTGCCAGCACTTGTGTTTGCTTCCTACAAAGGGTCAAATAAAATAAAATAAATAAAATAAAAATGTCTCAACCTACCGAGTGGTACCGCATCGTACCTGAGATTGTTGCTTCCTCCTAACTCATTTGGGTTCCGGAGACAATCACGTACTTCTTGCTTCCCGGAAAAAGAATGGCGAAACCTCTTTTCAGAATATTTGAGATATAGCACAGTCGTTCGACATATCTCTTGTTCGACAGATTTCTTGAAGAGCAGTCGCACAGCCGCTTAATAATGGTTAAGGGGTTCACGGCTGGGTAACGCGTTCACCAAGTACCATTGACGTCTAAGTAGCAGCATAACGCAAGGGCAAGTCCATGAAGGTCACTATAGCTTCAACGGAATTAAGGTTAATAATTCACACAGTTCTCACCACTGAAATCCAACATCTCATGCAATGTGTAAGTCCATCGATTTAACAAAGGCTGTATCGCACATCAGCTTTAATTCTGTCCATTTCAGTGTTTTAATCTAAACTTCATCTCGCGATCTATGGCGGAGAACATTCAGTTCAGTCGAACAAATAGACATACCTTAGGAGTCATTGCGGAACACATTGTCTGTATGAGCCGCAGCTCGAAAAAAAAAAAAGTCATCACTCCGGTGTATTCGATCACTGATGGCAGGTCTGGGGTATAGTCTATATATTTCTTTTTGTTTTGTGGCAGCAGCACCAGGATTCATACATAACATTAGACGGAATAAATTAACAAAACGATTACTTTGTTTAGGGCATGGTGGCTGCTCTTAAATATAGCATCACACGACAGGGGATGAGACAGAGCGCGTCTCACCTTACAGGCGAACTACAGAATTGTAGCTTACTCCTACCTTCGTTCAAGCGTTTAGTGATCACTTTTTTAAACCTATTTTTTCATGTGAACCTAGTCGTACCTCCTTGTATTTCAAGTGAAATAATTGTTTCCCCGCTAATATTGAAGAAAGATCCACCGCACGCCCGCATAAAAGTATCCTCGTGTGTTCTCGCTTGTTCCCAACCGGACATTCTTAAAGCGTTCTTCTCTAATCCTGCAGGAAGCGCCAAGCTGTTGCTTACCGCTCCAAGAGCCCCACTAAGCGCAGCATCAAAGAGCGCCTCTCCAGACTTTCCAAGTGTAAGTCTTCTCCGATCGTTAAATTAAAGCGAGGCTTTTCTGCAAATGTGGAATCTCAGGAATAAAAATCAATGAATCAGTGAGAGGACGACCGAGTGAACGAATGAACTAACGAATGGGTTAATGAATGAATGAATCAATCAATCAATGAGCTATTTGTCAGTGAAGGCACCTTAGCCACAGGGGCATAAGAAGGTGGCAAAAAAGATAAAATGAAATAACTAAACTAATATTTATTGTAGAACAGATGCAGATTCGACGGCCATGTAGAAATCTATGTGAAGCAAACAGGATGTGAAGCGGATAATTAAATGTTATACAACTAACCCGATGCGTGCAACTGTGCTAACCTCCATCCAATGTGGAACGTACAATCTTATGCAGTGTTTATGTTTATCCACCACGAAAATCACAACTTTAGTCTCCTGTAATCATGCTCATGCACTGCACGGCTCGGGATCTATGCCTACATGCAAAACGTCAAACCAGCCGGATGCACAGTTGTCAGGTGCAGGCTGCTTGTCGAGGGCATATTAGTGATGACAGGTTTATGCACTTATACACCTACAGTTCAGTACCTTTATCTCTTGAGTCAGATTGGAGCATACCAATCATGGAGCATTGCACAAGAATGAGCACACACCCTGGGGCGCATACCCAAAGACAAATCAAAGGAAACTAAATAAACCGAGTTATTAGTTTCGTAAAAACGCTTTTTCGTTAAGAGAGGGCTGACGAGAACGTAAAACTTCCACTCAAAGGTATCCATACAGCACAGCGGGCTCTTAACGGAAAACTGGACGTATATAACCAATCCAGCAGCACGCAGAAACCACGTCGAAACCGTTAGAGTGTCTAAAGAAGGCTTTGCTTTAATAAACAAACAAATAAATAAATACATAGCACCGTGCTATGACCGGACACCGAGCACCCATATAAAAGTTGAAAAGAAACGAGAGTGAATTATTTAATGCTCCCGCAATGTGGTCTTGTTTCCTTGAAACATTTATTTCTTCATTTGTGTGCATTATTCAGATTTGAAATATATAAAAGACGTAAATAAGTGAATATTTGTTCAATGATTGAACGGGGGTCACGATGCAAGTGTGGGGAATAAAGTGGCAATATTGAAAGTTAGACGTAAAAGAATTGAGTAAACACAACGCCTGGTGGGACATGGACATGGTAAGGGACTCATACCAACTTCAACCTTCAATTATTTTGTCTTAATGCGCTTCCACGACATTATTAGCGCTTTTCGTAAATTTTTATTGACACTTTTTAGCGTGATACTTCTTTGACCGTTGTAATGCAGGCTATATATATATATATATATATATATATATATATATATATATATATATATATATATATATATATATATATATATATATGTATATATATATATATATATATATATATATAGAAAGAGAGAGAGAGAGACGAGAAACGCTATGAGTTTAGGCTAGCGCATGTCAGCTTTTGCACGCAGAATGGGGAAGGGCACATTCGGATGAAAAGAGGGGAGAAAGAAGGTAGAAGGAAGGCTGTTAGGGACTTGCAGATACGAAGGCGCACACTGAGTTTATCAAGCGCTTACAGAAGTGTGTTGAGTTGAAAAATTGGAGCAATTCCGTCGCTGCTTTCTGGACGACCATCATATGTGCCAGATGTCCAAGAATATTCGCTTCTTAAAAAGGATCTCTTTAGTCCAGCCGGCTGAGAATCATTAGGCTGGTGCTGGCCGTCTTAATCTAAGCAACATCCTAGGAGGTGTCTGTCAGTATCGTCGATTACGCAGAAGAAAACGTTACTAACTGATGCAGATGTAAGGTTAACGTTCGAAATCTGAGAATTAAATGCATCAGTTAAGTCAACAAACCATGTAGATGGTTCAGTGACTTACGACTGCTAAAACAGGGACACAGTGATGCGTTAGTTACGAAGCGTACCTTCGTGACATCCCACAGTTGCATAATTCGCAAGTCGCAATGAGCCACGACATGTTGTAGGAAACGTCGACATTTGCGCCATTGTGTTACATTTGCGCAACGGGGTTACGTTGGTATAAGCATTGCATTGCATTTGCGTGCATAGCGTTGCAGGCAAACGACAATTACATCGCTCTTGCACGATTTCGCACAATTATTAGTGTGTTTAGCATTAGGCTAGCATAACGTTTGCTTTACCATTTGCGTAAACTTTATAACTGCTTCTCTTAGCACCGATTCGAACATATGCATGGAATCCGCCGAATTTTTATTTTCGTATTAACCCTTAGCAACACGAAGGAAAACAGCATTTCGTGAAAACGTCGAGGGGTACTCTTTTATGATGCCATTTACGAAAAACTTAAGCCCACCAATGCACTTGGGTTGGCAACGTTACAGTGACGTGTGCGCAGCTATACCTTGCTCTTGTGTACTGAGATATAGGATCAGTCATGCCGATTTTTAAAGTTCCGCAAAGGTCGCTAATGCAAAATATTATTATTTGCATTCAGTAGTTTTTGATGTGCACCTGTATTTCTCTAAGTGAAATCGGAAAACGATGCACTCCTTTATGTCGTTATACCTCTCCCGTACTTTTTGTTTCTTCATTCCATGCAGTAAATCGCCCTACTTTTACCTTTTTATCTACCCTGGTTTGCAATGAACAGATTACTAGAGTATCAAATCCCGATCAATTCACCTCATGGTTTCCAGAAGTAAGCATGAAAAGCACGGACGGCATCTTCCTGCCCGGAAGAGCGTATAGCATGACAACACGCAACCAGCCTACGCACACAAAGAGTCAAGTACAATGCAACGAACGTAAGGATAACGGTAATTGGACGTTAGCGAGAAAGAAAACTTCGACTTTTCCCTCTTGCACACGGGGAAGAAGAAAAGTTTCAGTTTGCTTGTGCAGAGCAAATTCAAATATCGGCTAACTATGGCGTCGCTTGGTTCTTTATCGTCGCCTGAGCGCTTCGTGTCAGTGATAACTTAAGAACCAGGCAACACACTGAAGCTAACGCTGCTCGAACGTTACAAGAATCGACGCTTCTGAGGCGGCGCTTGCGCATTGGGCACTCACGCATTGCCGTCTGTTTCAGTGGACGAGAACAGCATGTCGGAGTCGCGCATGACGCTGAACATGGAGAGCAGCGACTCGGTGAACATGACAGTCGTGGCGAACGGGGGGCTTCCGTCGAAGCCGGTGCCCGTGAAGAGGCTCCAGGAGCACGTCATCCAAGGTCAAGGAAATGGCGCGCTCAAAGAAGAGTACATGGTGAGGATGCTGCCATGCATTTTCTACTTACTGACATGCGAGCTAGCGTTCCAGTGCACTGTGATAAAGCCTCTAAAGTTTTACTTTATTACTACGCTTTGTGCTAGGTAAAGAAGCATCAAAAACGTGCCCTAACGTACGTTAGTGCGTTGGGTAAGTACGTAAGTTACTGCTGTCATTCAAATAGCTTTAGAGCTTACCCAGTTTAACTCGCCCAGTGATGCTACAGATGCGTGCTGCCTTAAAAATTATGAACAAGACTCACTTTTGATTTTATTAGTCCGAATTTCTTGGCACATTGTACCAACATATATTTGTCTGATGCGAAATATTGTAACACTTGGCCACATTCTTTCTTTTTTTTTTGTTACAGACCACGCCGAAGGGACAACTTCATCCGTGGGAGGTCGCGAAAAAGGCTGAAAACAAATCCAAGAATCGCTACGGAAACATTCTCCCGTGTAAGGCAGGAATGATGTGCAACATTTACACTCCACTTTCGCTGAAGGACCACAAGCTTTTTCTCTACGCGCGACCGCCATTGAAGAAAATGTCTGTCGTTAAAGTCAACGTCGGTGAAAAAAAGATCAATCTGAAAGTCGTTGCGCCCACTTTTTTATCAGCCAAAATAGGGTACATGCAGGTAATTAAAAATATACGTACTATTCTACGTACCTTACACTATCCTTTTCACATCGTTTCGGTGAACATGACAGTCGTGGCGAACGACTGTCAAGTGTAAGGTACGTAGAATACGTACTATTCTACGTACCTTACACTATCTTTTTCACATAGTCTCCACACCGGTTCAGACATTTGTCTCATCCCAGCATGAATTTGAGATGCCCCTGTACCATGTTGCCTTCAGTCGGCGACGCACGCACCCCCCCCCCCCCCCACCCGAACGCACGTTGTCATGCATGTTTTCGCTGCCTCTTGGGAAATCACACCACCACCACTTCACAGTTCTCCAAGCGAGACGCCTTTTCCCATAGGTGGACTGCACGTCCCTGTGGATTTCGATGCGCGTTCGCCCCTTGCACCATAGAAAACGAATCACACTTGGTGGTTCGTACGCCGTGCACGTGGGAAGCACAACCGCCATCTTTAACAACTGACAGCAGCGCGGTGCCGCGGACCTACCGGTAGATAAGGCCGGGCAGATGTACAAGAAAGGTCCACCACTGGGAATGGATACATTGGCTTCGCATTTGCAGTCGTAATTTGCCTAAAAGATATAGGACCAAAGACTTTCCGATTGGCCCTCGTACTTCCATTCGCAATAAAACAAATATCAGAAATGCGCAAATGGACGCCACTGCCTTCTGAAAATGTTGCAAGTTCCGCCAAGCTGACCTGCTGGCGAATACAACCTCGCACGGACGGTGTTAGCAAATTGTGTTGATGGCTTGCATTATGCACATATTCTTTCTTTTTGCCATGTTTTTTAAAGCCTACAGGTGAGAGAAGGCGCAGATCTGTCACAACGTCATGTTACAATAGCATGCGAAATGATATGCAGTAACAAAGAGACAGGAAAAGGCGTCCTGTACCGTTTCTGGTGTTAGTGCACTATGAAAGGTATGAATGAACTAGCCCAGCAACGACAGCAACATCTGTCGCAACAGCTGGTGCTCACAGAAGGCAGTTAACATTCACGTAAAAAATTGCTATGAGCAGCAAATTTTTTTCATAGGCTAAGCTGGCTCACGACTGGGCGTTATCCAGCAACTTGCGGGACCGGGATCCTCAAAGGCGTTATATTAAAGAGAAACTTTTACCCAGTAAGATCTATATCCAGTAATTTTACATGATATGTGAGAACATACGTTTTTCTTTGTGGATATATTCGTACGGCATTATTCGACACGAGGCTTAAGGGCGCATGAGTGTGTGTGCTTCTTGTTTTATATAAGACTCCATTATGCGCCATAACGCGGTGACGTACATAGTTTTTGCTAAACGACCATAACGCTACCAAAGCTCGACTTCAGTTTGCTCCTTGCAGCATGTTCCTTAATATAAATCATTATAAAGGTACTTTGTATTTAGCTCATGCACATTGCTGTTAATCACGCAAGAATTCTCCAAGTAGTTCAACAGTCGCACAACAGTGTCATCGGCCGCTGGTCACCTTAAAGGCAACGTGGGTATTATCACAATGTGTGCGCCGGTTCACGGAGTTTCCTTGCGCGTGACATAAATGTGCCCGAAATGGTCGATCGCGGAAAAATTTTACATGCCTCGACAAGCCATAGCTAGTTATTGCCGTAGGTCGTGTATGTTTGTCTAATCCATTTTGTGTGGCATTGCCAAATAAGCAAGAAACTAAGAAAAATATAAAAATGAGGTCAGCTGTGTCCGCCAGATTATCTAAGGAATCAAAAACCATTTACTGATTGCATACCACGTGGCTCCATGGTATGAAAGTTAGGGTGCTAAGCAGACGAAAAAGTGAGGCACAAACGACATATAAGGGCGAGCGCTTGTGTCGTCTTATTCTCGCTTCGTCCTCGCCTGCTTGGCGCTGTAAATTTTCTTTTGAAGTCATGAACCAAGTAGCCCAGCAATAAGTTTTGTTAAACTCCATGATATGTTGCCTTTGCCTTTGCCAAAGCGCGTGGAATCTTCTTCCTACCGCAATTTCGTCAACTTGCCCGTCAAGTAGCGATTGATTAGTACGTTCACGTACACATGATATGTAAACCAAACGGGCCAGAGTAGGCGACAGAAATGGTGAAGGTGTGGCGCTACACATCACGTGATGCAACCATAGGTCCACAAACTCACTCACGAGCCCACTCACTGAGACACGCTCAGTCACGCCGAGAATATAAGTCGGAGGGAGCTCATGTAAGTCTTAGGAGTGTGAGTGTGAGTGTGAGTGACCCCGGCTATGTAGAATGTAGGCGATTTTTAGTCCAAATCAGCTCGACTGAGTACTATTTCGGTGAGTCCGAGTTTGAGTGAGCCTACAGCAAAACAGCACACACACACATATATATATATATATATATATATATATATATATATATATATATATATATATATATATATATATATATATATATATATATATATATATATATATGTGTGTGTGTGTGTGTGTGTGTGTGTGTGTGTGTGTGTTTGTTTGTTTGTTTGTGCGTGTGCGTGTTTGTGCGTGTGTGCGTGTGTGTGTGTGCGTGCGTGCGTGTGCGTGTGTGTTTTATGCGTGCCACTTTAGTGCGTTCCGTTGATCTTGCCGACCTATAGACACCATAAATACTAACCTGTCAGTCACTTCTTTTGAGCATGCATAAGGGGGGCGGAAACTGTGCAATGCAAGGTAGTCTGGAGCATTATTTCTCAAGTGCTTTCGATAGCAGTTGTTTGCAAATATTCATACGTTTGAATACTTTGCTGGTTTTAAAAGAATATATTCGTAAGAGTAATGTCATTCCTCCGATGTTCCAGATGACCACTCGAGAGTGAAACTGGCCCCATTGCCAGACTTTGAAAATGCGGATTACATCAACGCAAGTTATGTACCGGTAAGAATTCCTGTTTTCACTGGAGTTCTGCTATGTCCCAAGAATCAATCACACCTATACAACAAATATTCGAACAATAGAGCCATAAGTAAGTTTTCCAGTACTGCACGAAAAAGAACAGCTCTTCATTCTGTTATTCCACTATTTAATGAAATGGACCAGCGTTCTATATAGAGCGTCCCAGCTAACGTTAGCCATGCTTTTAAAAATTAAATATCGTATATCACCGGACGCAGCCAATATTATTCTGTCAGCAGTGAGCTACCGCACCAGGACAATTTCTTTTTTTTTTCATAAGTTAAACTGCCCATATTTGGATGAATATAAGCAACAAAGTTTTGAATTACTGAATTGAGGACGCAAGTTTTCTTATAGAAAAGTAATTATGTTTCAAAACGTCCGATTCAGTTGTTTTCAATACACTATGTCTCGCGTAACTACTTTTCGCGGGTTATAAAGAAAACGCGCGATGTATCAACATAGCCGCATGATTACTTGTCGGTTCACCGCGACACGGTCCCAGTGATTACTCGTTAGAATTGACTCTGCTCAGTGCCCGGCTGGGTGGTCGCCTGAAAATTGAAAGGTATCAATGCTGGCGTCAGCCACCGCGCCTCTTCCGCGTGATGCTCGAACGCAATGCAGTGCGCTGTGGTATTGAGGAGGACGACAATGTCATTGAGCCGAGTTAATTCTTTCGAGTAACGCCTGGGACCGCTGGTGTCGCGGCGGGCGGACGTGTAATCGTGCAGCTATTTTCATATTTCGCGCGTTTTCTTTGCAACTCCGGAAAAAAAAAGATCTTGAAGCACAATTATTATTTTTCTATTGAAACTTGCGCGCCCTCAGTTGATTAATTAAAAAGGTAGGTAATATATGTAATCTAATTATCTATATTTAAATTATGAAAAAAACATCCTCCTGGCGTGGTTCGCCCCTGCTGACAGAACACCATTGGCTGCGTCCTCGTATATTCTATGCTTCATTTTTAAGAGCTTGGCCGACGTTAGCTGGGATACCCTGTATACTGAACACTGCTGTAGTGCGTAAAACTTATTACGACACCTCATTTCGAACTTTCCTGAATGTCTTTATCCCACTTGTACTTTAGCATCTGATAATTTACCCTTGTGTGAAGTATGTTACTTTTCCCCATATTTGTGTGCATATTGTATCACCTGTTGCTTTATCGACGGGCGATATCGAAACAGCACACACAGTGGTCGTCATTCTTACTAACATCAGGTTTGTAGCCATTCAACGTTGAAATATTTGGCCGTTTCCATTTTTTTCTCCATTGACAGCCTAACTAAAACTTGCGGAAAGCGACACGCGAGACCTCTATGAATCAATTTTTCTTTTCCTCTGCAGGGTTACAGGTGCCCCCGCAAATATATTGCGACGCAAGGTAAGCGACCTTCATTATAATGTCTCCACTTGAAATAGCCCCCTTCTGTACTGCTAAAAACCGAATTATCGTAACTCAGAAAGCTCTTAGGAAACATTTATTGTTGTCAATTACATGGGCACTCCAGGCGCATTTCCGCCGTCGCCGTCGCCGTGAGGTTTCATATGAATGAAAGCGTGTGAGAGTGAGCCGGCAAACACGGTTCAATCTCGCACGCGCGATCGAGGAACGCGGCCCAGATGTGTGCCCACTCCTGTCGTGCGCGAGAGAGGGGGGTGAGGCGAGGGAGGAGGGGCGTTGTTCTCCGGCGGCCACTCGGTACCTCGATGTCCTCCTCGCCCGCAACTCCGTACGTAGTGGAGGCAACCGCGGAGTGTGCAACGCCGTTGTCCATGCGAATCGCGGACGCCGTAGTACACGCCTTTGACGGACGCCGTAGGGACGCCACGCAGGCACTTGTGTGTCTTGAAAACGACCTGCGACGTGGCCAAAGTGCGCGTCCGCGCGGGCCTCATCTTCAGAGGGGCCTTTGATGTTTGCAGAGTGCGCGTAGTGCCGGTGGCTTCGCACGCGCAGCGCTTTGGGCATTTCGTTCACGTTGAAGGGAGAGATGCATGAAAGTCAATTCGCTTGCAGCTGCCGCGATTCCTGACTCCATAATTCTGCCAGCGAGTTTCCGCACTCGTCGAGCGAGATGTCTTCATGTTTACCTTTGCGCGCCTGACCCCGTGCTGGTTAATTTAGTTAAACACTTCGGTGGGCTAGTTGGTTTGAATCCACCATAAAATGTGCAAGCGCGACCAAACAAGGACGTAGAAAGAAGCAGATACACAAAGACAGCGCTGTCTCTGTGTGTGTTTCTACGTCCTTGTTGAGTGAGGCTTACACATTCTATCAGTGGTAATTTAGTTAGTAAGTTAGTTTACAAGTTTATACGGCCGACAAAACTACTAAACTTTCTTCGCGCGCCTGTATAATAATTTCTATCGCAATCGGTGCATCGCCTTTTGGGTGGAACTGCGAATTTTTTTTATTTCGTAAGTTTATTTGCTATCGTCCATCCACGTGCGTGTGCAATATAAGCAAGCGATGGCCTTCCTGCGTTATCTGCTGGCGTACCAGCCAGGAAAAATGAAAAAAATGAATGTATTGCTTTTCTATAATAAAGAACAGGCGCGTTTACCCACTTATTCGCCCTTCGTCGAGTACCCTTATGCATATTGTTTCTTGTAGCACATTCCGAAACTTGAAAAAAGGCTTTTGTAAATACAATGACTTCATCAACGTAATGTAGTTACAATAATTTTGGCTAGCTGTACCAAGCTACCAGACCTATAGTTAGGGTTAAAACCTGCACTACGACTTTCGTAATATTCGTTTTCTTCGAGGGGCTTGAACTGCGGCATGCACCATCGCTGTGTAGGTGAATGCAGCAAGATTTTGTTTCTATAGTCCTCAACATCGAGAAGAACAAATAATGTCCAGATATTTCTATGGTTTGTAAATATTTTTATTGTATTCCTGCAATTCATTCTCCGAATGACAGATAGCACTTCACTGATGCCCCCACAGTGCTTCAGAAGCTACAGCGTTCTGCTGATAAATACAAAGTCGCGCGTTCCCTTTCTCTGCCCGCTAGCCACAGGGCAATGGTGGCAGATCGCGAAAAAAAAATGACTTCGCATCGCAATTTCAGTTCACTCTAAAGAAGCCGAAGTGTGCGATATAATTCCGAAGGTCCACACTATGGCATCGCCATTTGCTCGCCCATCGGGACATCAAATGCAATACCTAAACGCTTTTTGTTTTTGTTTTTCGGGTTTCTAGGTCCTAAGCAGACGACCCTCACAGATGTTTGGAGGATGGTGTGGCAAGAAGGCTGTTGCAAAGTGATAATGCTCACTAACCTAAAAGAGCAAGAAAAGGTACGCCGGCGTCTCAAATTCCAAAGCACTGCTGCACAAGAGTAATGACTCTTCGTACAAGGAGCCAAATAGTCTCGAGGTGGCACTGAATAATGAAGTACGCCTGCGATCATGCGACCGGGCCTTCTTGATTTTCAGAATACTAATTCGGCTTTTCTCATGTCATAGCATAATACATTAACTAGAGCTGCAGTCAAAGCATTGTCTCTATATCATTTGTTTTTGGACATTACTCTAAAGTGACAAAGAAAAAGAAAACATCACACGTAGATAAATGTTTATCGAGGCCACACCAAAAGTACTGTGTATGCACTGGCTACGTGTCTCTTTCTGAACAGGATGGAAGCTTTGTGTATATAGTTGAACATGAAGAATGACCTAGGAGCGCGGAATGAAAACATGGACATGGCTTAAGTATTTGTCTTGTGCCTTGCTTTCATCAAAAACTCTTCCCGCTGACTTAACATTCCTAATTTTTCTCGTGCAGCTTCCGCGCTATATTAGGCATCACAGACCTTAGAATCGGCTCTTATTTATGCGTAGTTTTTCTCGGGGCCAAAGGTTCCATGCTTTCGTTCTTTCGTTATTTACCTGAACAGTGACAAGTGATATTGCAAATACACCTTGTTTTCATGAACGGCGGTTTGTGTGCGAGGCGTACTTGCAGCATTGTATTCAGCAGCATCATCGGAAATAGGGAGGTAATTTAACTTTATTTCGTGTTTTCCGATTCGCCGACAACGCCCACTGATATGTTATGATTGCTTGCGCGAGTTGTGTACAAGTGAGGATAAATGAAAACAAATGTCACACCTTTGGGAAATTATTAATCCTTTGCCGGTCATCCTTGTTCCAGACAAAGTGTGAACAGTACTGGCCAGAGACTTCACAGAAGTACGGTAAATTCGTGGTCACCTTGATGAAGACTGACACTCAGGTCGACTTTGTTGTCCGGGAATTTGAAGTCTCACTCGTGAGTACTCCTTGCTGTGGACAGGTTTCGTAGAAAAAGAGCAAACAAGCGAAGAAAACAAACATCTCTTTTTACTTCAGAGTGGTTACGTATCTCAACAGTGGTGCAGCTTTTTTTATTGTACTCTAACGCTGCAACCATAGTTGTTGGTGTTCATAAAAATACTTGGGTGACGTACATTTTTATAACCTCTGCTTGTTTACAAATGACTAGCGCTGGTAACCAAATTATTGATGTGTGTTAAGCTAGTGTTTACGACGCAATCGTGTTTGCATTTTTATCCTGTATGACACCCTTAAGTCCTAGTGTATAAAATATTGAAAAATTGCCATATATGAATTGCCGTTATTGCATGTTTTCGTTGCTACTGCTTGCTTCAATGAGATCCCGTCTCAATGGAAGAATGACCATTTCCATAGATTATATGTATGGTGTTATAGACGTGTTGTCACCATGAATACGAGGCATATAGAGAGAACTTATACAGCTTCTGTATTTCTCAGTACTTTCTATTCGTGCCAACAATGCCTATACATTCATTTCATTTCATTTTCATTTATTTTCTCCTTAATGTCCCGGAGCCACTACATAACAGAGGGTTTTAATCCTTTCGACAATGTCAGAACAAATGAACTGAACAGCAAAAGCATGTCGTTCAGTCTTTCGGTTTGGAGACCCTAAAGCGCAAATTCAGTGCACAGGAGAGCAGGTAGTAGATTATAAAGCAGCACTGAACATACGGCAAGTTACACAATTTTAAAAAGGAATATTACAAAGATTAAATATTTCAAAATGTCGAAATCAGCAAAACTTAATAATAAAGCATACCAAACAGCCGCGAGTCACTAAAATCGCCATAGATTTACGCACAGTAAAGAAAATATGCACACTGAATGACAAAAAATAAAAGTAGTAATCGTAGAGGAACATAAAACGACGATTTACTGAGCCAATGGTAATGCCTAACAAAAAGAAAATAGCACAAAAGTGGTTGCAGTCTCTTGATGTGCGCTACGTTAAAATAATGAAGTGACCAGTGAAGTTCTTAGGCGTAATTTTAAGACTATGGGTGTAAACAAGTATATCACTTGTGGTGCTTTTTAATGCAGCACTTCTTTCATAATCCGCATGCAATCGAAATTGAATGCCCGACATGTTTTGAACAAGTGCGTTTAAAAAAGTGATCTCTAGCTGAACTACCGACCGATAAGAATTGTTCCACTGTCTCAACTATGCGAATTTACAGACGCCTTTTCGCCCTTATCTACCGTGGCATCGCGTATCATCGCAATACGAAAAACAGCTGGGCTGCAGCTATGGGCTCCCTTGTCCGTGTTTTTTGGCGCTGTTTTAAATATGAATGATCCGTACCAACTAGCTCGCACCAAAACCCTTCTGAGTCATAACAAGTAACTCCGCGAACAGTTAGCATAGCCGTGGCTTTTTGTATGTTACAGTTAAGTAGAGAAATGACACAGTTGCGGTTTGACTCTATCCAATCTTACTGTTTCAATTCACCAGGAAAACAAGCCCAGGACTATTGTCCAATTTCACTTCACCACGTGGCCAGACCATGGCGTACCTCTCTATCCAGACTCCCTGTTGCCTTTTCTCAGGCGTATATGGGATTTCCAGCCACACGACGACCATCCAATCATTGTTCATTGCAGGTACGTAGAAGACCGCGTATTTGTGGCACGCCACATCAAACAACGTTAACAACAGAGCGCTGAAAAAGATGCTCCCTATAATATCGTATCCAAAACATTCTACTATTTACGATATCCTACAGTTAATAGGGGCCGTCGCATATGAGAATAATCGGCAATGATCCCTCATGTTAAAAAGAAAATCTATACTGAAGTGTGTACGAATAAAACATCTCGTATACAAGCTATACATAATAAATGGCACAGCTCAAATTTCTCTACCTTGCTTAGGAGCGTTAAAGCCGTGAATGACGCTACGCAATGAAGTGCAAAACAAACCAAATTTGAACTGACCCTTTCAATGAACTTTCACTCCTGTGCAGACCACTGTTGGACTTTGCGTACATTGTTACTGTTGCGTAGAAATATCAAATCCTAAAAGCAGAGAGTTCGCACCGTCATTAGCCTGCGCCTCTATTTGAAAACAGTTATAGCGTATGGTCATCCTGATATGGACTAACGCAGCCGACTGAAAAAAAGAGTGGGTCATTAGAGTACTACATGCTTAATTTTTTTGCTACAAAAGGCCATGAAAGCGCACTTCACTCTCAATTTACTATGCGTCAGCATATTAAGAGTACAAATTTAAATGTAATCTTATATGTGACATTCTCAAATCTCTCTAATTTCCTACCCTGCCTTTGACTGCCTGCTTTCCGGTCAGGTGCCGCCTTGATAGCCTTCCGATGGCACTGTTTTTCATTGTTGTCCTTCTTCCCTATTGAAGAAAGGCATACATACGCCTTATATTACACACGCGAGGAATGGAACAAGTATTACAATATTTGGTGTCAGGCAAAATAGTCCGTTGCAGGAGTGATTGGTTTGGGATGGGGAGAAGCAAATGTGACATTGGGTCTTGAGGGGACGGGTCAGTGATGCTGAACCGCAGCCTCCCGAACCGTACCTCAGTTATGCTACGCGCCACCTACGTGGCTTTCTTCCGTATGGTAGCGGTCTAGTACTCGTAGAAGTGGACCGTGAAGCCCGCGAGCACAGACCTGAGCTACTTCACAAATACCTTGAATCCCAAAGCTCGAGTGGTCGTAGATGAATTTGTGGACTTGTTCTAGAGAATCCCGTTGCGTTAAATATGATTGTCGGATGCCAAAATTTACTAGGTGTGCCAATTATTTAAGCGAGTGCCATTGGTTTTCATAGCATAGAGCTGGACCCTTACATCATGATCAGCTACATTATATATATTTTTTTTCTGCGCATGACACTGTGAGTCGCATTCAGAGCATGCTTACGAAAGATAAAAAACTATCTGACTGTTACCTGAATTAATACTAAGGATGCGTTCTACGTAAAGATGCGGGCGCTGTCGGCAACGTATGCTCCAATGTGAGTAACGCTTTGCGGGATCAACATACTATCAAGTTATATCCTCGATCATGTTTTGTTCATTATATTTCAGCTAAAAATAACTGCTATAACAACATTACTCTGCATGAGGAAGTACCGAAACGTGACTGTGCTTCTACTAAAATGTCGACGTAGCGCACTACACTACACTACACTCTGCGCTCTCTTTTTAGCCTTCCCGAATTTCCAACTACAATTTTAATGTGACACGTTACCCTTGAATTTATCCGCTGACTTTCTTGCCATTCAAACGCAGGCCCACCTACTTCTTTTTAAAAGGCAATACACGCCTTTCTTTTTTCATCTCGCTTCCCCACTGTGCTCGCAGACAGTCGTGGGAAATATGGACACAAACTAAAATGCAACCAAGCGAATGAAAAAAAAAATGGAACCTGTGTTTTCGCAATTCACCAGCGCGTGATGTTTCGGTGGCGCATGCATGAAACCGTTGGTTATAGGTAAAGAGCTGCCAAGAAATGAATGTTTAAAACATCGATGTAGCATAACATATATTATAATGCGTTCTTCTTTTTGTCACAAGCTCCACTGAATCTATAATATGGCATATTTTTAATATCATTTTGAGTTATGTTTGTCTCAAATATTCTGGTTCTTCTCCTCCTCCTCCTCAGCGGTGGCATTGGCCGTACGGGAACGCTCATCTTGGTAGACAGCATGCTGTCGCAAGCAGAAGCAGAAGGTGAAGTCAACTTGGTGGCCCACTTGCATGCGATGCGCCAGTGCAGGGTAAACCTTGTTGAGTCCCTGGTAAGAAACATTTCTTCGCCCTTTCACTTCACCTCGCTCATGCCCTACAGCGTCTATATCCATCAGCCGCTGGGGATTAAACGCACCTGAATGCTTGTCAAGAGTGTCGCAGTGGAGTGTTGCTGCTTTAACAACTAATATAAATATATATATATAGCCATCGTAGCGTTATACCAGCGTATGTAAAGGTAATAAATAGCCGGCAAACATGGCTTCCAGTGACAAAACACGTAAAGCAACCTCACCTGCTGTTCAGAGATGGCCAGGAACTTCCAGCATGCGGTGCGGTATGGTTCTGAAAAAAAAGTTACGTACAGTGTTTACGACTGCTCACCTACCGATCATGACCATTTACACAAAACAGTATTTAGCTTATATAGAACCCCCTACCTCTTCCCCCTCCCCCACCCCGCTTTTTTTGGTCACCATAAACCTTAACTACGTTTTAGTACATTAACTTATGAAAAAAAATAACTACAATCATCTCAAGAACCAGAACGCTTCCTTTTGACTACGTAAGTGGCCACTGAAAGTAAGAAAGCTAGCACTTGCGCCAATAACATCAATAACTTCGAATTCTAATATTATTTCTAGCCCTAACAGAAGCTCGAATTACCCCGAAAGAACACAACCATATTGCGCGCTAGAAAAATGCTGCCGTGTATACTTAACATTGCTAGGATACCATAATATATAGCTTGGAAACTGGTCAATGTTTTCTACTGAGAGGCTTTCTAGCCAATATTTTTATTTCTCAAAAGACAACGCACCTACATCCTATCATGGCACCACTTTCTAACAGAAGTCTGAGTGCGTTATCTATGCTTCAGACACTTCATCGTTAGCTAAGATGCCTTCGCGCCATTCATTATCATCACGATTGACCACTCATCGCGTTGTATTATGAAATTCCTCCTCAATACTCGCTCACAGTGATGTACAATAACACTGTTCATTATGTGTTTCAATACAATGTGAAATGAACCGTCGCAAGTGAATACAATGGCTCGTCCTTCGCATTAAAGGTGCAGAAATTTATCTCTTTGTAGGAGCAGTACATTTTCGCGTATATGGCTCTGGTGGAGATACTGTGCTCGAAAAATCACAAGCTCTCTGTGAAGGAGTTCGTGACACTGTACCAGAAACTGAAAGCCAAAAGCTCAGCAACAGGAAAAAGTGCTATTGAGCTTGAGTACGAGGTAGGTGGTTTTCATGCTATTCATTTTCAATTTTATATTGAAGTGTGTGTTCTCAATACCACCGTCAAATGTTTGAGTGTGTCACCTAATATTTATGCGAGCGAGTGCATGACTTATGTGTGTACGCGTGCGTGTGTGTAGAAAGAACAAACTGCCGTTGCATGAAGCGCTGCATTTTTATGCCTTTGAGGAATAATACACTTCAGTACTGCAGAAGTTAATATCTGGGGCACGGACACTGTTTCAAATGCTAACGTGCTGTACCAATCGATGTCACTGCTAAAACTGAGCTTGTCATGTTTACAAAAGACGTCCTCATTCTGTTTCGTCGGCTTCTTTTGATGAAAAAAATGTCATAACATCCTACGCCACTTCTTAGTGAAATAATGAATATTAGGATCGATGCTTTAAAGCCCTTCAGTGATAAAGGAGTGCCTGATAATGAAAAAAAATGAATTTCAATTTGCGTTACCGCTTCTAAGCGCCATGCCAATGTGGTCACGGCAACATAGCTCATTTCTTCGTACAAGTGTGTCTTTTCCTCGCAGAAAACGCTTTCGTCGGATTCAGTTCTCATACTTTTTTTTTCGGAAGTACTGTAGTTTTTAATTACGAAGATGAATTTCAAATCCTGAGCGACGCTTGCCGCCGTAGCTCACAGGGTATAGTGTTGCGCCGCTGAGTAGAAGGTTGCCAGTTCGATCCCAGTACCAGCAGGTGTTTTCTTATAAAGGCGAACTGCCTAAAATCTCGCATCCCGCGCGTTCCATGGACGCTAAAAGAACCATTGGTGGTGAATTATATTTATGAAGACCACACTATTGTGTGCCTCGTTATTGGATTGTGGTTTCGACATGTAGTATTTAGGAATTTAAGTATTTTTATTTATTTGCCGCAAGTTATTGCTATAAACTATAGGCGGTGGGTTAGGTGACTACGATTTCCCCAATGACGTATGGGTTTTATCGTGCGTCGTGCAGGATGTCACTCATTGCTTTTTTAAACTAAATTAAACGCGCAACATTCCTTAAGCACAATATCTACTTTTTTTAGTGCTTTTTATGGTAAAAAATGGCTGTGGCTTAGGTAAGGTTAAGCCCAGGATGCGAAGCATACTAGCCTTTATTTTAGTTGTTGAACCACTGTTTAGCCTGGTGAACTGCTGTTGCTTGGCTATATTTGGTTCGGCTAGACGAAGAAACAACTCATGCATTACTGCTTCGCCTTCAAGAGTGGAACGCGACAGCGTTCCCGTCGACCCGCCAAGGGGTGTAAGACAATGGGCTACAAGGCAGCGACTACGCGCCCCGCATTGGACGCGGTGAGCGTCGAGCAAAGCAGCGTTCGGCGCGGCAACGAAATGTGCGCCTGAGCAAGAGACGCACGCCTTAGAAACAGCTCGTTTCTAAGGCAACACCGCATTCACTAGAGGCGCTTTTGTACCGCTTTGAAGCATCGTACTCGTGGCTCAGTGCTGGAAATAAAGAAAAAAAAAAAGTACTCGTGGCTCAGTGGTAGCGTCTCCGTCCCACACTCCGGAGACCCTGGTTCGATTCCCACCCAGCCCGTCTTGCAAGAGTTGAGCCAAAGCCACCTCTCCTCTGTCGTGACGTCACGGTGTCACGTGGTTTCAAGGCGACACCGCCGCGCCTGGGGAGCTGGGTTGAGCTCTCGTAATATGCTTCGCATAAAATGATTTTGTTATGGTTTGCCGGACTAAAAATGCTGGTATTTTTTGTGCTCGTGGGCTGCTGCAGTTTGTCATTGCATCTTCTGCTGTTAAACTTGGCGCGAAATTTAGAAGAACAAAGAATAGATCTGTTTGCGTGCTGTAAAAGTGCTTTTAGTGCACGATGGGAGTATTTCGAGTGTTGTCTCCATCTATTGTTTTCCACGTCCAACCTATAAACCAAGGCAACCATGACTCGATGTGAGATCGCGGTTCACTGAGATTGCAGTGCATTGAAATAATGATCGTACCTTTGGGTACGATTGCTTCTAGAGGTAAAATTGTTGCAGAGGCAAGGCGAAATCGATATTCATTATACAATCAGGTGCGCAACAAATGCAATGGTGAAACGTGAAATTATTCGACTTGTAGGTAGTGAGTCAGTGTGGATGTTCGCATTAAGACGTCTCCGTTCACGCAAAAATATTTAGGTGTACCCTCCAGAGCCGCATGGTTTGACGTGCTTTTGCGACGACCTTCAATAATGGGTGGTAATTCTGAGAATTCACGCTTGTGAAAAATTCAGTAGTGCACAAATAGAGTAATACTTTAAGGTTATGAAGTCCTTACAGATAACATAAGTACTTTTTTTAGGAACGAGTGGAGAGGGTGGAATATTTGCATGCAACGACAAGGTGCTGTACGATTAGTGTGAACACTAGGAGCAATTTTTCAGCTGCACCATCGGTGGCAATTTCTTAGGGATTCGTAGATAATTAGGTCGAACCAAACCGACTCAGAATCACAAACCGGCCCCGAAAGAGGTCCAGTAGGTTTACTTTTACGATCTTATATGTCGGCAGAGAGTGCTTGGAATGCTCACATTCAACTTCAATTTCAAATCTGTCAATAACTGTAGCGTATGCTATTTTTTTCTGTAACAGAAAAGTGATTACGAATTCTATGTTTTGCCTTATATTGAGCCAGGCATGAGCGCAAAACAAGCAATTTGCACGATATTCTAAAAAAAAAATCAAGCCTTCATCTACATAAATGGGCCACAAATGTGCGTCGGCGAGGAGTACAATGATTGACTCTTTAGTGCGTGCGCTGAAGTACCAATTTTTCATTCATCTTCATCTAATATTATGGGAAACATTGCCTCTTATAAGATATAGTAAAGGCCTAGTACTTGTAATGTGAACCATTTCATCCACATTCTTTTATTTTGCAGTGTCAATGATACACGCTGCTTTATGGTTATTCCACTGTAGCGCATGTAGCGTTAGCAAGACGGCGTGCAGAAGATGAACCGAATTATAAAAGCTTTTCATTCATAACTGTTACTTGTCATTTGACGGCCGCCTTCAGTTATATTACGCCCACATCAGGATCGGCTAGAAGTTTCTCTTACGAACAATTCTAACGAAATAGCTTTTCTCTGAATACGGGTCCAGATCTTCCGTCATTGTCTGAGAAAAGCAAAAACCGCTGATAGATTTCATTGGCCAAGTACTCCATGCTCAAATGGGCAGATATTTTCCGAGGAAGATGCGTTTTGAAGACTTCAATAAATGGCATCTCCTGAGAGCAGATCAATAGCAATATATTATACAACTTCAATAATGTGTTGTGTAGCTTTCAGAAGAAAATTTCCGTCTCCTAAACCCTTCAGGAATAATGTTTATTGTAGCGTTCCTATTTAAAGGACACAGTAGACGTAAAGCATTGCTGTGGAACTGGCGTCCATCTTGTCTACATTTTTATTTTTCACTTCCTTCTTCTCTTCTCCTGTCTCCCGGTTCTCGCGCTTCTTCATCTTCTATTCGAAGGCTCATACCGCTTCACCCTTCCAGGTTTCTTTTGCTAACCCCTCCTGGGGTAATACTTGAAAACGTTTCCAATCGAAGCACATTCAACTGTGCCCCGTTCACCAATGTACCACACAGTCTTCAATATTCCTTTCTGAGTGGCTGTCTTTGTCACAGAGTAAGGACCATAAAATTTGGCACTGGATTCTCTTACTCCTTTCCTAACTAGAATGAGGTCGGTGACTTGAATGTCTGGGATATCTACGCAATGTCTCTTGTCAAAATTTTGTTTCATTCGTTTACGGTACCTCTCCTCCTGCGATTTTTGTTTCCTCTCCTCGACGATCTTCAGATTTTCTAACAGCCCCAATTCACGGTCCGCCTGAAGAATAGGGGTCTCTCCTGAAGACGCGAACTGCGGGCTACATCCCAAGCCACTGGTGTAGGAGCGATTGTGATGTCGTACAGCTGCTTCTAAAGAGCATTTCCAACCACCAGGGAAATTATCGTACATCCTGATGTATTGTTTTACATCTCGTATAGCACGCTCTGCAAGCCCATTCGCTGCGGGATGGTATGGCGCACAGAATTTGATTGATATATTATGGTCTCGAGCCCATCTTGCAAGCTTTTCACTCTTGAACGCTGGACCGTTGTCACATACAATCGTCCTGGTTGTCCTAAACATTTCCCGTTCGAGAAGGGCGATGACACTATTCGCATCTTCTTTTCCTGCCCGTGCCGCGACCATCCTGGTGCATTCATCTATGGCCAGAAGAAAAGCTTGCGTTTTTCGGACTCCTTCTCGTTTCTTATTCAGCTCGGCAAAATCAAGGTGTATAATTTCAAAAGGCACGTTCGAGTGGCAAGGTATTATCATGGCGTCCGTAGGCTGCTTATATTTCACTTTGTTGACCTGACAAAGGTGGCATGAACGAACGTATTGCTTGACGTCTTCTTTCATGTGAGGCCACGTAAATCTCTTGACTAGCTTGTTGTAGGTGCGCCAAAATCCGTCGTGTCCTCCAGATTCTGGGCTATCGTGGTACAAATAAAGAACCTTTGAAATCAGCGTTGGCGGGACTTGATAGCGACCTTCCATAAACATCAATTGTTCAGTGCCTTCCCACAATTTTACTTCATTGATTTCTTCAGATTGTTCGGCCTGTATCATCAGTCTAGACAATGCATCTGCATCAGTCAAAAGGGGTCCAGGTCTGTGGGAGATGGTGAAATCAAATTGCTGCAAATAGTTCACCCATCTGGCGATACGTCCCTTAGGTTGAGTCATATTCAAGAGATGAGTGAGGGCCTGGTGATCGGTGAACAAAGTAAACTTCGCACCTTCTAGGTACGTACGGAAGTACTGAATTGCTTTAAGGACTGCAAGCGCTTCCTTTTCAGTAGTGGTGTAGTTGACTTCAGGTGGCTTGAGGGTGTAGCTGTAGTAGCCTACTACGTGTCGCTTTTCTCGGCCGGATGCTTCTGGGCATTTCTGGTACAAGACTGCACCTGTTCCATAATGTGAGGCGTCGGTATTCAGTTCAAAGGGTAAGGTGAAATCTGGTATGCGTAGAATAGGGTCAGCAGAGATTCTGTGCACCAGATCACGGTAGACTCTCTCACATTCCTCATCCCACTCAAATGGAACTGCTTTCTGCGTTAGGCGCGTGAGGCATCTTGTTTTTATGGCAAAGTCTTTTATGAAAGGTCTGAAATGTCCTGCTAATCCCAAAAACACACGCAATGAGTGGACGTCATATGGTTTTACCAGTTGGGATATCCTCTCAACGGACTCTTGTTTCGTGCTTTTGGTAGTCCCATCAAAGACTCTTCCAAGAAACACAACTTTTCTTTGAAAGAACGCACTTTTCTTAAAATTAACCTTGAGGTGTGCCAAGCTCAAGGCATTTAATACCTGGGACAGGTGTTCCTGATGCTCTGCCTCTGTTTTGGAGAAGACGATAATATCGTCGATGTACACGTTACAAAAGACACCTAGGAAAGGCTTCAGGACTTCGTTCATTATCTTCTGGAACCATGCTGGTGAGTTTTTCCAGCCGAAAGGAAGCCGGTTATACTCGTACAGGTCGAAGGGCGTGATAAAAGCAGTGTACATTTTTGTTTCTTCGGTTAGCGGGATCTGCCAGAAACCTTTGCACAAGTCAATACGTGAAAAACATCGGCAACCACCTGTCTCATCTATAATCGTGTCTATCTTCGGCATGGGAAATGGTATAAGCTCTGTCTGGCGGTTGAGAACCCTGTAATCTGTGCACAGTCTGAAAGTTCCATCTTCTTTCGGCGCAATAGTTATGGGAGAGGCGAAGGGTGACACCGAAGGCCGGATTATATTCGCGTCTAGCATCTCCTGCAATTCCTTCTTCAACCAAATCTTGCGCTCTCTTGACATGTTATAAGGCGATTTTCGGATGACAGTCTTGTCGGTTAGTTCGAAAGGCACCTTGTGTGACGTCATCGCTGGTGGGTAGCTTCCTATGCATACCAGTTCAGGATAGGTCGTTGCAATATCCCTCGCGCACTTGACAACTCGCAGGTTATCTTTTCTATCAGGCTGTGTCTCTTGCCTTGATAGTCCTTCCACTAAAACAGCATCGTCCCAGTAAACGTTGATTTTTAGTTTCTTTATATCTGGTCTGGATAGCAGAAAGTCATACGTCACCCCCTCAATCACCAGTACTTCACTCTCTATTTGATGACCTTGGAACTCGATGTTTACTGAGGCCCATTGATTATGCATTGTCACTTTTCCGTCGTAGCCTTGCACCCGTAGTACTCTTCCACTATGCAGGTGACTTGCATCTACCAGCTTGGCATTAATTATAGACACAGAGGCACCGCTGTCAACCAAAGCCATCATATGTCTGTTTCCCACTTTGACAGGGATGTGAAGTAGGCTAGAGCAAGTTAAATAAACAGTCTCAGTTGTGGTCATCGGGTCGGACTGATCACCCTTGTTTATCAGTTTTGTTGTCGTCGGAGCCTCTTCAGCGTCCGAAAGGAGGGGAACGGGGTCGCTGTCGACGTTATGCACCCGACCTCTGGGAGCGCGCCAACCCAAGTTCTCTGTGCCGCCTGCAAGGCGGCGCGGTTCTCGCTGATTACGGCTTGACCAATCCGCGCCGGACCGTGTGAAGCGACCGCTTGAGCTAGCGTTTATATTTTCTTCTGAAGTAAATGATATGTCGTGAAGGCACTCCAGGAGCGCGTCCATAGTTTTAGGTGACCGTATTTGCACTTGCTTCAGGACTTGCGCGTGCAGTCCGTGCATTATTAGTGCTACTACGGCAGATGGAGGAAGCAGAGGCTCGGCCAGCTTTAAAAGGCGGCATTTGTCAAAGAAATACTCGACGAGGGAGCCTTGCTTGAATTTGAAATTAAGCGCGGCGTCCCACCTTTGCACTGGGTTGCTTCGGAATGTCGTCAAGAATTTTTCTTTCCACTGATTCCAAGAGTTGCCAGCCTCTTCAATAACGTGCAAATCATACCACTTCCGTGCAACACCGCTTAAGTAACTACGCATGTTAGTAATCTTGTCCTCATTAGAGTGCCAGTTGTTCTTCCCAGCAGCATAGTCATAGAATTCAAGCCAACCTTCTGGACTTGATGACATGCCGTCGAATGCATCGGGTTCTACAAATTTAGTCACTGGCTTCTCAGCGTTTAAAGAGCTTATAAGCGATGTCACCAGCTGGTTTTGTTGCGAAATCTGTTCTTGTTGTAGCCGAAGTGCTTTCAAAACGAGGCTCACCTCTTCCGTCGACGACTGTGATCCAGAGTCCTGTCGACGCATCGGTTGAAGAACTAATTCGTCGAAGATCACCAGAGGCAAGTTCACGTTCACAGCACCCTTCCGACGTAGTTCATCAGGGTCCATGGAAGCCTTCTCTAAAACCAGGTTCATGAGTTCTGCCGAGTTGAGTTCGCGAGGTAGTTCCACCGCTGGTTCATCTTCAGCTTGGTATCTCGAAAAGATGATCTTGTCCGCGGAGGTCTCCTCAAGGAAAAATCTCACCCACATGTTGGAGTTCGCTGTCGGCTGCGCCAAAATAATGTAGCGTTCCTATTTAAAGGACACAGTAGACGTAAAGCATTGCTGTGGAACTGGCGTCCATCTTGTCTACATTTTTATTTTTCACTTCCTTCTTCTCTTCTCCTGTCTCCCGGTTCTCGCGCTTCTTCATCTTCTATTCGAAGGCTCATACCGCTTCATTTATTTGGCTCCCGAGTTTGGTTTAGAAAAGGAAAAATAGTAATAATTAGTTTCTAAAAAATGCGATATTGCCCACATTTCTTGAACATTCCAAACCCTTGTAATCAGGGGCAGTAGGATGTAACAAAACTATACAATTTGAATAAGCCTTACCTGCAAGGCTTGCATCGAGGCACCTAGGGGATCAGGGGAACAATGACAGAAAATTTACGTATTTTTTTCAATTTATTTGCCCAGCTTCGTTATACCCATCAAATATTTTATTTTTTTAACTAGCCCAATCCGGTTTAATTCATTCTCTTATCTCCATTATAAGTTGCCCTCTTCTATAAGTTTTCTTATCAGCAGAATGCGTTGTTCATTTATATCGCGGGAAGAGGATATAATGGTCTACTTTAATTTTCTTTTTCAACAGGAACTTACCCGTATATGTCCTCTTGCGGCGCCGGATGAGTACAAGAGTGCACGGAACGGAAAAAATGCAGCCAAAAATCGGTCATCTAAACTTTTGGCATGTAAGAATAACCCGATTGGGGCTACATATTGCATGAGAGGTAGGCATGTTTTATAGGCGGTGCTATATCTTTTTACATTTGCAGGTGACAGCAGAAGGCCATTTTTGACTGTCACAGCTGACGGATCGAAGACAGACTACATAAACGCCGTCTACGTGGATGTAAGACATTTACTTTGAGCATGTGCGGTTACTTTCACCGGAACCATAGAGAATGGGGTTGAATGAACAACCTCAACTTTTACTAAACAGATACCCAGCGCGGCAACATGAACATTTGCTATCGCTTGTGGATTTCAGTCTGCCACACGGCGAAAGCTTGTTGCATGCAGACCTTATCAAAAATACAATCTTGTGATAGCCAAGCCCAATTTGGGCTATACTCTTTACTACTAATCTAAATACACGCCATTTTCTTCCTCCCTCAACCATATCCATCCTTTTCTGTGGCTTCAGATTTTATTATTTTGCTAAGACAACGCCACTGTTTCGTATACGTCACATGACCTTCCTTACATCTTATTCTGAGCCGGAATGTAGTGCACCAGCGTTTGTTACCAATGATGTTTTTTTACCTACCTCTCGAGGTTACGCTAGTTTCTGTATGCCATCACTCGTTGTGGGGCCCGTACCTTGAAGTTCAAAGTATATTCATCGCTGTTTTTTCATTTCAACATAGGATAGAAATCCGCAATTATATTCCTAGGGAAATTAGCGTTTTCGGCCGTAGCTTGTATGATGTAGTTATTTCATTCATAAAGCTGAGCCGTATCCTTCTATACCTTTTCTCCTCACACTACTGACTGACTCTCGTTCGGGGTGCGAGGAGACCTAACATTTGGACTCCATCTTTCTGGAAAAGTAAATAGTGATTGACGTCGCGTTCAAAAGCACAAACAAATTGAAGTGTATGTCTTGCTTGTGCAGGGTTTCAAGAGGCGAAAAGCGTACCTTGTGACACAACTGCCTTTGCCAGAAACAATAGATGACTTTTGGGAAATGCTGGCAGGCAGTGGATCTGTCACGCTGGTCACCCTCGGTCCTCTCCAAGATGAGGTAAGGCGAACAATCACAATGTGCTCTACTTTAACGCACACGTGATCTTGTAATCACCATCCTTACATAAGAAAATAATTATCGCTGAAGATAAGCTAAGCAAGTGATTACTTTCGTTTACCTAAAGCTTTTCTAGGTGAATATTGAAAAACGATTATAATTGTTTGCCTAAGATACTAATAGGACAAAGCAAAAGCCGATGAAATAGCATGTCACTGGTGCGCAAAACAAAAAAAGATTTTGTCTCACGCTGGACCTCAATGTGACCGTAATCTTACCATTTAAGAAACATTGCACATGTGCACCACAGCCAATTTTTTGTCAATTAGAAATATTTGTTTCGTAAAGAAAAATCACTTAGTCTTAAGAATACCTTGTTTGAGGAAACGGGAAGTCCGGCAAGGTCCGTGGCCGGAGGTCCTCCTACCAACAAATGATTGAATAAACCTGACAAGATGCAAACGAATAAATTTTAAAAAATTGCTAATGAAGAGTTACTGTTTCCTGAAACAAAACTACTAACCCGAAAAATAGCTTGATGAGCTGACATATCGCGGTTTATAAGCGTGTTACGTGTTGCTACTCAACAGCGCGTTAAGAAGGAAACAAGTAAATTGCATAAAGCAGCGAAGAGGCTGCTTTCATTATTATTCCAACGTTCATTTTTGTAAATGATCCAATGCAAATAAAACTTGATTCAAGTATTCTTTGATTGATTACATAAATACCAATGTTCCGAATCAACAACACTTCAAGGAATCGAGAAGGTAGCCTTCTATCACCCTTCCATATTAGTCAGTGTGGAGCTTCTTCAAAATCGCTTTATTTTCAGGGTATTTCCTGCGGAGACAGAGACTAAAGGCTGAAATAGCCTGACTGGGCCCCTGCCCCCGTTCAGTTCATACAGCGTTTACGCGTACAATAACATATACAGTAACGTGCACATTATATTAAAATTACAGTTGCACTCAATGAACAGCCGATGAAGGAAAGAAAGTGACTTCTAATACATCAGATAAGAAGTATGAAATGCATACATGTGTACATAGATCACGCAGATAGATATACATATAGAAAAGGTCACACAGGATTCATGTGTTATATAGCTAGGAGACCCTTTATCCTGTTACAGATATGTAGATAACGACTATATACACCAGTACATTGTGCTGACAAAACAGAAAAAAAAAGAAAATCAGGAATGTCATGGTCATAGTAGAAAGTAATGTAAAACAGTCTACAATACACATCCTGTTCTAACTAAGATGCAATTTTTCTTGATGTAATGCAAAAAATTATGAGTAACCTCTTTCTATTCCATCCAATAGACGACACCACAGTTCTGGCCAAGTCTGAAGACAACCGTGAAGTACGGGAAAACTGTGGTGGAGCAGACAGACACTCAGGATTTCCGAGGCCTTCTGGTTCGGACATTTAAGGTCATCCATGGTTCGGTACGTCATACGATCGCGTTTTTTTTTTTCTTCAAGTTTATCTTCTACAGCTGTTTGGCTTCGGCAAAAGGTGGATGCGTAAACTGTTCTCAAAAGTCCGTGTTTTTTTATGCATCGTGATCCTGCTTAAAAGCGAGTGCCTCAGGACACTGCATATCATTTTTTGTCGAAGTGCCGTAAAACTGTTTATTGCAGTACTCTTTAGAGCTAGGAAAGCAACTTGTGCTGTTCCAACCTGAACTGCATAATTTGTTATCAAAAATTGATGATATCGCGCGACCTCACGAGAGCATATTTATGTGCTTGGTAGAGGTGTATCTAAGTTGATTATGTTTTAATTTTCTTTTAATATTTTTGCCGACTGTCGCATCAGTTCAGTCAAGTTGGTCAGATGATCAACCCTTCGTCGCAGCTGCTAGTTTCGCACACGGTTTATAACGGCGCGTTCAGTGGAACTCGTTGTTAAATCTCGTGAAACAGCAGATGTTTAACGTTGCGATAGAGTGCTACGCCTAATACTCTGGTAAAGCATAATATCATGTGTGTCCACTTGGTGTTAAAGGTAAAAGAACCACGGTGTAAATTATTTTAATCCCGACCCATTAAGGTGGTGTTTCTCTGCGTCCAAGTACTGTAGCGGGGCGTATAGCCTGGTCAAGTGCTGGAAACTTACACAGAACACAATACACTGAGAAGAAACAGGCGTTGAGATTACGTTCTCAGAAGCACCAAAATTGGCAGTAAGGTCATGGCATAGACAAATTCCGATAGCACTTGTGACATTCAATATTTTTAAATAATTTACAAACGCACACTACAATCATGAGGGTAATCATTGGCGCAAAATAATTTTCGTATTGCAAAACTATGGTTTGGTTACTGAAAATTTGTAGATGTGTTGTTTATTCTGAGCGAGAAATAAGAGCCGCTATTATGAGCACAATGAGATCAGTGCTATGGAAAGCGCACACTGATATAGTAGCTTAATTGGTTACTACGGATGGCCTTGGTAAGCTCGGCAACGTGTCATTTCTCAGCAGATAAGGGCACGTATGCGTTGACAGCTTCTAAAACAACGCAATGCTTAAAGCAACGTAATAGTCGCTGTAAGAGAATGAGCTTTATAATTCCTATTTTTCTTAAAGATATGCCAACTATATGTTTGGAATGTACACCAACGTTCTTGCATCATCCTTACAAATAAATAGCTACATCCTTTTCTTGCAACGTGCTCTCCAATAGTGGCGGACGACACTACAAAGATATAGGAGCTGCTTACATCCAGCTATATCTGGCGTTTACCAGAGGGAACACAACATACGGCTAAAGGACAACTTCAACAGACAAGGATGCCGTCAATCCCCAAATTTCTGCTATATAACCACTACAAACCATTATAAAAACCACTCTATCACCAACGGGTTTCTTTCCAGTTACTCGTAGTGTGTGAACGCTAATATTTGAGAAAGAGGTATAGGCAACCAAAACACTAACATTGTGCTTTTGCCCCTGCAGCAAGAATAGCAACAAACAAAGGAGACGCTTATCTTCACTGGGGGAGAATGCCGCTGTCTCAATAACCGAGTTAATTTCAAATCCTAAAGGACCGCTGAAGCCTGCTCTCTTTTTTGTGAGGCTGCTCCGCACACAAACCTCGTCTAACCAAATGATATCATAATAGCGAACCGCAGCGTCATTGAAGATGTCCCCTTAACGCTTCAATCGGCACTGATACACGAGCATGGCATCATTTGTGGCACTTGTCACGTGGTCGAGCATAGTGCATTTCTCGCCCAGTTACTGTCGCGCTACATTCAAAGCGCGGCTTGTTCGGTTTGCAGCGACCGGCGCGCATAGTGAAGCAGTTCCACTCACAGTCATGGAACAGGAACAGCACTGTGCCGAGCTCTTGCGACGTGGTGCTGGAGATACTGCAACACGTCGACCGGTGGCAGATGCAAGCGGAAGGAAGAACAGTCATTGTGCAGTGCCTGTGAGTGCAACAGTTTACACTGGCCCCTCGATATCAGTTGGTACAACATACTTCGCGTTTACGTAATTTAACGAAAAAATATCAAGGAAGAAAGGAATGTAGAATTGTACTACGAATAATGTATGACAACTTTTAATGTTGAAAGTTTTCCGTAAAGCAGTGTGCCAAACATGGAGCTGCCACAAAACCACTCATTGAAAAGTGATATACACGTGTCTTTATTGTGAATGTTTGCGGCGGAGCAACTAAATGAGGAAGAAATTCTATAAAATGAACAATTGTCACCCATCTGGCGGCAGCACGAAAGTTCAAAGGAAACCCTTACGAATCTCTGAGCAAGAAAGCTCCACTATGGCACTTAACCACGTTAGCCTGCGGAAAGAGGTTGGCATTTTCTTCAAGTACGAAAGTTTCTTTTCGAGAAACTCGATGGGCTTCCTTCGTAGCTCCGTGCAGGCTCAGATAATGTTTCTAAGGGCAATCCTTCCTTGTGTTCTTTATCTGATAATAACTACTAGCAGGTAATTGGAGGGCTTAGAAACGTAGCTGCGTAATATTCTTTCCACATTCATTCTAAAGGTGCACGTAGTTAGCAGTCCACTATTCTATATACGCGGCTAATTTACTACTTGGAACATTCATAAATATTTAGATGCCAGCAAGTTACGGAAAAAAAATTATTAGTTAGACTCAACGCTGAGGCTATGTGCCAACATTTTTGTAAGCCAGGCCGAATAGAATAAGAAATTTTGGTAGCAGAATGTTTTGCTACAGTTTAACTTGTGAACTCCACAAATCCCACAATAGCGCGCTTGATATGCTGGAGGCAATTTTGATATAGGCATCGTTCTGCAAACCTATTTTTTTCATAAATGCTGCGCTAATTATTCTGCGACTATATCATTATATTGATTTTCGTTCGAAGCAATCCTGCACGACTTTAACTAGATGTGAAGCAGCTGTTCTAATTTCGCTTGCTGGAGGATGCTGCTCAGATTTCTTGGAGTCGAGTATTAGGTCGATTCACAGTCCCGAGCTAAATTTTGTGGTTATTATCCGCCATGAGATTATTTAGGCACGCAGTTATTTTCCTTTCATTTCCAAAACCTAGCTGTTGAAGAAATGCTCGCAAAAGTTAGAACATGTCGTATGACCTCTACCTTCCGACTTTGAAACTATGAGTACGCTCTAAAAAAGTTTACACCGTTTGGGTTGTATTTTGTCCCCAAACAATATTCGTCATCTGTCTCGCCCGCATTTCCTTTCTTTAACGCTGCGAGCCCGGCACTTCCTGGTCCGAAACGGCTTGAACGTTATCAGCTTGACACAGCATTCTCGACAGGAAAGTAATGAGCGCCGAGTTTTCAAGATAGGAAACGCAAGTAAGGTTGATGACGATCATTGTTTTGTGCAAGATAAGCCACGAGGGGTGTAAACTTCTTTTATGGTGTATTCCCGTATATGTTTTGATGTTCCTTTTGATTTCAGGGATGGCTGCCAGGAAAGCGGCCTGTACTGCGTGTCGGCAGCGATATGCGATCAGCTCAAGCTTGAACAGGAACTCGACGTGTTCCGATCAGTGCGCAACGTGCGCAGTAGCCGTCCCGAATTCATCGTCGACTCGGTGAGTGAATGCACTGGGGTTCATAGTGTTCCAGATCGGTTAGTTCATCTATGCTCTCAACATGGAGAGCTCACCATGGTAACGCCTCTTCTTGTTCATGGAAAATAAACAGCGGGATACAGTCCAGTTCCAGTCAATGTTTAGTGCACCGTGGTATATATCACTGCACGAGGTACCACTAGTTTAGTGAATCGATATCAACATGGGAGCTGCGCATCTGGCTACACTAATACCTCGAATGCAGCACGAGAAGGCATGATTTCAGGTGGAGTTCTTGAAAGTAAGTTGAAACAATCTATGCTGATGTAACCAGTGCAAGAGTGGACACGGAACACTAGTAGTAAGGCGACAGGGAAGAAGCGCTCGTCCTTGTCGCCTGACTACTAGTGTCCTGTGTGCACTCTTGTGCTGGTTACATCAGCATGGAATACCAACTAGCGTGGTCTCACGGCTTGATATAATCCTTCAGGTTTTTTAGCTCCTGCGCAAGGGTAGTGCTCTCAAAGAAAACTGGAAGCCGTGAAAGAAGGTTTGCTTTTTGTCAGGTATTTTATGTCAACATTTTTTTTTTCCTTGAGTCTTGTTCGGTTGGCTTAGGATCCGACTCGGGACATATCCTCAGTGCACTCCTCGAGTAATTTGAGAGTTGTAACGCACAGTTCGCTTAGAGAATGACGATGCAGCGGTTCATATCTGCAATTGCAGTTGGATATTACTACTGCTCCTTACAAAAATTACCATGTATGCTTTGTACTTTTTAAATCGTATTCAGTTGATGGCGATGTATGCAGAGCGATCTGGTTTTCTGTTGAGTTGTTTATTGCAGCACTGTTATGATCTCGTAAAGGAACTCTTCTCTGTTTCTATTTTACAGGAGCAATACGCCTTTTGCTACGACTTGGCTCTCAGCTTCTTGGATACGTTCGACACCTACTCCAACTTTCAGTGAACTCGCGGTGTATATCTTATTTATGGAGGCCGTTTTCTACCGACTGCAAGATATTCAACAGGATGAAAGAAGAGTGCAGTTTCGAAGTAAAATGACATAATTTTTACTCGGAGTTCCTTCTCTAACCAATGGTCTCCACGAAAAACACAAAAATCACGCGCATTTATTCTTAAAGCGCTAACCAAGCACGACCCAGCAAAAGAGAGGGATAGTTCCTACCTTTGTCAAATACACTGAACTTTTCATGTTCTGCTTGATCATCAGAGATTTCGAAAATAGCAGCTGATACAGATGAATTGACGAAGGAAATTTTAGGTAATTACGGCAATCGTTGCGATTAGGCTCTACAGTTATTACTGGTACTTCAATCGAAACATGTTTAAACCTTGAGGGTGCAGCGTTGTGCGATGAATAACAACTTTACTTTTCAGATTATAAATAATGTTTTTATATGGGACAGCGATTGACCGGCATTAAAAATTCATTCGATGCAGTCTCATGTGCCTCGCCACTATAGTAGCACTTACTCGCTAGAAAATCGCCAGAACCAAAATCTTCATTTGTCGATATCAGTTATTCCATCTTACCTCTTAAGAGTGAGAGTGGGAGTCACGGAAGAAATAAAGCAGTATTTTAAAGATGCCTAATGCTGTTAAAATTTTCAGTCCGCGAGAGTCTATGAGTCGTATGAATTACAGTGCACCGACAAGTGAATCCTTCAATACTCAAAAATTTCTACCGCGGTTTAACTTCATTTCGCTGCTTTCTGCTAGGTAATTTGCAGTTTCATTATTTGGTCAAGCCTCTTTTGTAAAGCTTCCTACGTACCATAAGTGCCTTCAAAATGTGTAATGACGTCAAAGTGTGTTTGCCGAAGCAAGTTACACTCAGCGTGACCCTGGCTGGTGTCATCTTTTCCGAAGATTTTTGTGGAACATGTATGTAAATGATTCTGGCGTTTTGCCCTAACTAAACCTGCGCAGCACGTTATGAAGAACGCCACAGTAGATGGCGTCGAATGAGTTTTGAAAACTTGGCGTTTATTAACGTCCCAGCGATGAAGAAAGAAATCAAAGCGAATTTTGTCTAATATTACGTCCTCGTAGAATAGCGAGTACTTCACGTTGTATCATTTTTTTTTAAATTCCTGGAACCTTGCTGAAAACACGCTGCGCTCGTTATTTTTATCGGCAGCAGAAGTGCAACGAACAGAGGGGCAGAAAGTTCCTGCTTGACGTGCACTCGAGAGCAACGCAAGTGTACCAACGGAAAGCCCACTTCCAGAAAGATCTTGCAGTATGAAGTATGCTAAAACATACGAAAAGTTTTAAAGAAGCTATCGGACAAAAGTTTACTTGTCTTCATGTATTTTCAGCGGAAATACGTATGAACCAGCGAGCTTCCCCAAGAATAGTAACACATCACACTTCTGCCAGATGTCGCTTTGCGTCATCCAAGCTCCAGGTGCTGGGCAGATCCGCAGCAAACAAATTTAGGCCACCAGTTGGCGTGTTTGAGAAAGTGCTATAGAATTGTTGTAGCGGTAAAAAAAATGTTGTTATATACAATAGAAGGAAAAAAAACAACTAATGACGCAATGTGTCCCTAAAAGAACGCAATACCTCTACGTAAGTCCTATTTTAGTATTCAGGAAAGCTGCCGCAACGCATTTTTTTTGTTAGCCTGTGACATTACGAACATTTGCAAGAGCCTTTCTTGAAGTTGATAAAATAAACTACAGCTTTAAAGTGGGCGTACATTTATAAATGCAAGAGAAGTTTGGAACAGGTGAGCCATAAAATACAGCATTTTCAATGCACCGCCTTTCTGCGTACAGCTTTCCGACAGAGGCTGGAGCGCATAGCAAGTGTTTAATTTTTCCCAACATAACCGGGCAACTTTGACAAAGGGATTATTGTTCTCTATAAAACCCAGCGCATCCATTATAAGACGACTCGAAAGAATGGAAGCAATAAAGTATTGCTCCACACAGACAGAAGAATTTCGCCTGTCCTGGCACTGTGTCCCCCATTGCGAAGATTCACGAAGAGCACTGTATCGAAACTCGTAGCCTGCAAGCTAACAACACGCACTGGCTTCAGTTTTGAAGGATCGGTAACCGGCCAACTTCATACCAGGAGCTTAGCTCACCACACGAATCGACTGCCGTAGGAACAGACAATATCGCGCCCTCACTTATTTCACAAAGTGCCAAGTGAAAAATGTGACAGGCCTGACACAATTAGCAATGCGAACTCTTCATAGCGTATCGCTGAATTGTTCCGTCAGGTGAGGCATGTGTGCGCCATTTTGTACCAGTAGCTCGTGCCCCCGTCTTTTCCGTGCAGTGGAATCTTTCCCAAAGGTTACACTGGATACTTTTCCTGTCCAATTACAAACGCACATATTCTGGATAACAATCAGAAACGTGAGCTGTGGCCGAAGAAACAGGGGGCACTGAGCAACCTTGAACCTGTGCTGAGAGTTGAGCGATAAGTGAAAGAAGCCCACTGTAGTAACAGAAACTCAGCGCTCTCATGTACCTAGGAGCACATCATCATCATCATCATCATCATCATCGTCGTCGTCGTCATCATTATCAGCCTAGTTACGCCCACTGCATGGCAAAGGCCTCTCCCATACTTCCCCAACCACCCCGGCCATGTGCTAACTGTGGCCATGTTGTCCCGGCAAACTTCTTAACCTCATCCGCTTACCTAACTTTCTGACGGCCCCCTGCTACGCTTCCCTTCCCTTGGAATCCAGGCCGTAACCCTTAATGACCATCGGTTATCTTCCCTCCTCGTTACATGTCCTGCTCATGCTCATTTCTTTTTCTTAATTTCAAGTGTCATTAACTCGCGTTTGTTCCCTCACGCAATCTGCTCTTTTCTGATCCCTTAACGTTACCCCCAGTCATTCTTTCCATAGCTCGTTGCGTCGTCCTCAATTTAAGTAGAGCCCTTTTCCTAAGCCTCCAGGTTTCAGTTCATACGTGAGTACTGGTAAGACACAGCTGTTATACAAAAAAATTAAATTATGGGGTTTTACGTGCCAAAACCACTTTCTGATTATGAGGCACGCCGTAGTGGGGGACTCCGGAAATTTTGACCACCTGGGGTTCTTTAACGTGCACCTAAATCTAAGTACACGGGTGTTTTTCGCATTTCAGCTGTTATACAGTTTTCTCTTGAGGGATAATGGCAACCTGCTGTACAAGATCTGAGAATGCCTGCCAAACGCACCCCAGCCCTTTCTTAGCCTAGGAGCACATAACCACGTAAGTGAGCCTATGCCTTAGTGGGGAAGAAGGGTTCAGTTAAATCTCTCAGGGGAAACGCACCTGCATTTCACCTACGGCGCAGGGCAAGTATGCCTACGTTCTCGGTCCCGCGCCAGTCGCTGTGTAAAGAAATGCTGTGTAATGAAAAAACGTTGCTTAATTTAAAGAAACGTGCAGTACATGCATGCCACGGAGTGTGATAAAAGATTGTAGCTGGAACGCGTCTTTCATTCGTGCAAAAGCCAATAGTTAAAACTCGTCCGGTGAACAATTACCACAACGGATGCAAACGTACAGAAATTCAGAAAGAAAGCGACAAGAGCACACTAATCACATAAATTTTAACGCCATGTCGGGCACAAAAATAGAACTAATGCAAGAAAAGATTGATAAAGAGCGCAGTGTAGACCGTTTCTATGTATTGAGGCACTGGAAACCAAAAAAGAAGTTAGCCAGTAGCTTACTTGGCATATCCCTTTCCAACAGATTCTCCAGCTTACTGCATCCAAATAATAACCTAAGCGTTCCGCATCTTCACAAGAATTCGGCTAAGACAAAACCCTCTCAGGTGGGCAGTGCGGGCTGAGCTCAATCAAAGCAGTCATCCGGCTGAATCAAGGTGTGGCCTAGTGCGGGCGTCATTGGGCATGTGAAGGCACAGCCAATGGGAAGTTTGTGGCGCCACGTCATGAGTGCATCAAATGAGAGAGTTCCTGACATGCCGAGTTCTACAAACGGTATAAGGATTTCGCATTCCCACAGGTAAGGAGTACTAAGTAGCCGCCGTGGTTGCTCAGTGGCTATGGTGTTGGGCTGCTGAGCACGAGGTCGCGGGATCGAATCCCGGCCATGGCGGCCGCATTTCGATGGGGGCGAAATGCGAAAACACCCGTGTACTTAGATTTAGGTGCACGTTAAAGCGCCCCAGGTGGTCGAACTTTCCGGAGTCCTCCACTACGGCGTGCCTCATAATCAGGAAGTGGTGTTGGCATGTAAAACCTCGTAAGTAAATTTCTTTAAGGAGTACTAAGTGTCTGTGCCGAATTATTTATCTCAATTTTCGGTGTCTATGTCCTCATGCAATATTTTCCTTTCGCGCCCGCTTCGGTCACGTGGTATGTGCCACTACTATATGTTGCTCGTAGATGAAACTCTGCGTTCAGTTTGGGCCACTTGGAATTAGACTACGTGCAAGTTCTCGTTGCCCATGGGTGAAAAGCTCGGTTCCTAGAACGCCTCCTAGATACGGGGGTGTGCCACTGGGCACGTGATCTGGTCACGTGACGCTGCTTATGTGCGGCTGGGTGTGTGCCGTACTTCAATCAAGCTATTTGGCGCCAATGTGGTTCACTATAAACGTGCCACTCGCTGTGTGGACCTCCTGGTAACAATCATCATAATATATTACATATATCACCATGAATTATATATACATCATAAGATATTTTGCCAATCGTATTACCGTCGTGAATCATCTCCAAAGGACTGATGCTTACCAACTTTCATTTTTATTTTGTCTGCATGTGTGTGTTGCCGAGGCGGAGGCCTGCCCGCAGTCCTGCACAATAACAGTGGTGTACATTTTTCTGCATACAGATATAATCATCTGTATTAGAATGCGATACCCATGCTCACGAAGGTTTGAGTCTGTCCTTGCAGATTGTTCTGAATTTGCTCCAATTTCTCCTATTGTGCACATGAAAGCGCCTTTTCAAGATTGAATTTATATTAAGCGCTACACTTCTCTATCCCTCAAATCTGGGAAACGTATGCCAACAAATAATTACTCTTTTATTACGTTGATGGATTCTCATATGAACATTTAGCAATTAGCAGACATTTCGCTCGTGTATTGCAGTAGCAATGCAATGAAGTATTCTGGCCCTTCGCGGTTCCAGTGTGCCTAAGGGTTTCATAGGCTATCGTATGGTTGCTTAATTTGTTTTTCCAGGTATACATGTATGTCGTAGAGCAATGTCTATTTTTAGGGGGGAGGATAGCTGGCGAGCTTCATCCATAAAATCAATAAAAAATGTCGACTATAAGTTTGAACACGAGCTTGCCAGGATATAAAGATATGCAATGAAGTAATACTGTGAAACTTATTTAACCCCACAAAGATGAAAGTGCAGTCCTCATTAGAAAAAACTGGAACTTCGTCTTCCTTATATCTGGCGATATAGAGTATAATCGTATAAAAATATTCAAATGATTATTTCAGTAAAAAGTAATTACGCTGGCAACAAATAATTAGTACTTGAGTTACCTAAATTGCCACAACCTAGTATTTGCTCTAGGATATCAAAAAAAAAAAGAAACGCTAGGTATGGGTTTCACATTCAGCTTTCAACACCTAGATCATAATATGAATGTAGGAAAATCATCGTAGTAATATAATATGTTGGGCTTTGTAGGCTTTATCTTGCTAGCAAATAGAGCAAAGCAACGAAAAAGCAGAGATCGCTTTCAAAATTCGTAGTAAGCACATGCGCGCGCCATTCAGGAATTTCTTAGCTTTTACGCCAATTTCTTCAACGTCGCCAAAGATGACTCACTTGTCATAATCCAATAGACTATGAATAATTATTTAGGTGCGCGGCATTGTAAGTTGCACTAGAGAACATAAGGCTCCTTGGCCTGTTCTCTAGTGCTAACCGTTCAGCTGAGTTCCAGAAACGCAGCGACTAATGATTGTTCAGCTTGGCTCTTTGGCATGAAATCGTAATACCATCATCATTTTGTCACTGGCATATATTTCTTCGCGTACAGGCAATCATCGAAAAGTTGAAGTATTTTATTTTACAGAATGTTCAACTTAGGTGATCGCAACCGTGGGTATCTCCTACTTGTGTTTACGCAAGCTCATGATCAAGAAACCTCATGCTCACGCTTGTTTGAAACAGACGCTTTCAACACGCTACTTCGGCGTGAAAAAAATTCAACCCGGTTATTTTATAAACATTTCCTTTAGTATGAAGTTCCATATCAATCCATATGACGTGTTGACAAAACTGTTTCCCAGTTAGGTACCTGTCACGCGGCACAAGTTTTCGAATATTTGTGTGAAAAAAGACGTCGACTTCAAAAGCTACAACCAGCTGCCGCACTGAATGCTGCAAAGTACTACGAACATAATTCGCAACCTTTGTCGCATTCGGTACGTTTCTCTGCCTAATCCGTGCACGAAGCAAAGACCCACTCTTCCACAAGGACAAAAAGATCTGTTCCAGCCGGCGAGGGAAGCGATTTCGACGTGCGGTATTGTCCCGCACGGTTTTACATGCCCACTTGCTTGCTCAGAAAAGAATGGGTGTGCATTCATAAAAAAATGCATTGCACGTTGTGGAACATTGAAAAAAACATTACAAACTGTGCCGCTAAACCTTCACCTCATATTTTCAGTAAGGCGGGCACTATATTGCTCTGCACAAAGACTAGACACCTCGTTCGAGAGGAACCGTTCAATGCATTCTTTAAAGCGATAAAAGCCGAAAATATGGAAACCGTCTCCATCTTTCTTTACATCCTCGCTCTTACTGGCAGTGTATCGGGCGTTCCATATGAAGATGATCCACGACACTTCGATCGACAACATGCTAGAGATGTAAGTGCGGTTAGTTCATTCTACAGTGTGGTTCTATTCTGTCTGCTTCCGCCATTGTTTCCCTTTCGTATTTTTAAATCTCCTGCAGCAGTAAAATGTACAAGCTATTTCAATTGGCAGAATTTCTAAGCTGTTTCTATAGTGCGACATGTGCGGGCGTGATGTCCCGATATCACCGCTGATTAAATTTATTAACAGACGTACTCACCCCATTCCTTTTGTAAGTGAAGCATAAATAATAGTGCTGCTCACGCCGGAGTCAAACACAAACGCCCAGCTTCTTAGATTCCTTGTGACTATGTTTTGGAGTAGAGTTGATAGCTTTACGAATATTTGATTATATTATTACGGGGAAGAATATTTACAGCTGACTGTTTCGTACAGGGGTGGTTATTGTGCTTGCGATTCTGCTAAACCCCTGTTGTCATTTCTGTTTTTACCCGACGGAAACCAATTGCCTTGGCCTCTACTGGTGTGGCAGGCAGGTTATATTTTAAATAAGTAAAACTACGGCAGAACGTATTCGCGATCACTATTCATGTATGCGAAGAGTATTCTTTTGATATGAAAATGAAAGCGGGTATATTCTAAGTGTTTTTTTCTTTCATGGGCACTGCAAGCAAAGTTAAGATTACATCAATAAAAAGATTGCACTAGCTTTGGATTCACCACAGATTGTTACATTGCGCTATCTTTGGCATGAGACCAGAAAAACGGATATGCAGATAGCCAGAAAAAAGGCGGCTTGTCTGAAAAAGCCAAGAATGTTATTTTGCTATAAGATGAAGCAGAAAATTTGCTGTTTTGACGTATTAGACACCCTGAATTATTGCTACGAGTCCCTGCCTATGTCCTTAGAAGCGCTACTTGCCACGAATTTTACCACTCCAAAGTGCTTTCCACAACTACAACATTCAGTGTGCCGCTGTTGTAGCTTAGGCTGCTGAGTGTATTTCGCTAATACAGTACCCAGAGCTTGAAAAAAATGTACATGGACACATCATGCATTGATGATAATGATGGCAACGGTAGTAACTAATAACATCTACTTTGATTCAAGTTTGGAGCAGACAGTAACCTATAAAACATGAGCGAAATATGTGTTAGTAGATTTCTTTTTATGTAGCATTCTGCTCGTCTCTGCTTGCTCTTGAAAAGTTGACCACACCTGTTGGAACTGGTTCCGTTATGGCCCTTTTCCGTACTTCTTTTCCACCAATTGATATTGCAATGCTCGCGAATTTCTAACGCTGCCCAGTTTACTGTTTCTTCAGGTTTTACATTGACCACTTCCTGAAGGAAGTGCTCGGTCACTGAGTGAATATTTTAGAGCACTGGATTCGGCGCCCGTTCCTGCGTTGAGCGTAGGCATCGGGCAGCGTAACCGAAACGAGCCCAGCGAGCGCTGAAAGAGCGAATGAGAAGCACAGTGGGGCATGAAAGATGGCGATTGAGATGAGTGCGAAATAAAAAGAGGAAAGTGGAGGAAGAGGGTGCCGCGGAACAATAAGACGGAAAGCAGAGGAGGAGAAGGGTACGGCCAAAGCGGGAGAAGAAAATGTAGTGCCGTGCAAGACTCGCTCTGCAGAGACTAGACAGTTTTAGTTACACGTACGTAGAGGCTTTGCGTGCGTAGAGCTTCTACGTGTCAGCAGGGCGCATGCGTAATACGTAGCGGGCGCGCGCGCGTCTCATGGACGTACGTGAGATTCAATTCTTTGCGTGCGTTTCTTGCGCACGTAGACAGCTTCGCGGGGGAGTTCCGCGAGATGACGAACAAGCAATAGCGGGCCGCGCGCGCGCAGACGGCTTGCATTGAAACACAGCGACAGGATCGAATTGGCTACCGCCGTGTTCGCATTTCCCGATAGATGTGGCTACGGGGTCCCTATTGGCGTGCGTCGCATACGTGTAGCTAAAAGCGTTTCAGATGGCGTGCACGTAAGGTACGTAAGCTTTTCACGTTTGCGTACGTGAAGCCTCTTCGTACGTGTAACTAAAACTGTCTACTATCGCTACGAGATTGCGTCAAAGTAGCGCGAAGTCGTCTGTTCCCCGATGGCATGTGGGTAGCGATACCATATATGAAAATAAAGCATTGCATGAGCGGAAGTCTGTCTGCGGCGGATGCTGTGAATCGCGCCTAAGCTTCACCTACGCGCTCCCGCTAGTGGTGTTCCGATTAGCAAGGTAGTCATGCCACACTTCACTCCGTTTGCAAACGTGTCGCATGAGACAGATTGTACACGCTAGCCAAAGTATAGCCAAATGAAAAAAAAGCATATAGAACTGCGCTCAAATTTTGCATTAGGCAGCATCGTAATGGTCGGTGAATTTTTTTCAAGTAGAATATGATAATTCCTGTCAGTTGTTTTTCTTCGGCAGACACAGGGATAATTTGTCACAAATGTTTTCTCCGGTATGGTAGTGACTTCATATAAGCAGCTGTTTGCCTCAAAACTCAAAGCCCTGCCCTTTGTTTTGTCATGCAAATTTTTTACTTATTTTTTCTTCGAGGCCTTCGTAAAACTGCACTGACTTTTCTATTTCTATCCTTGGCGCCCAGCTCACAGTCTATGTTTTCAGAATATTTCCCTCTCATGCTGATGACTCAGACTCGCCCGTATGCACTGTCAATTACCCTGTACATCGCTTGCCAAATGCCTTGTCCTGTTTTGCCTTTACGTGCTGTATTTTAATGCGTTAGCTTTCTTTGTGTCGTTCACGCGCTTTCCAAAGGCATTGAATGTTTGTCTGTTGCTGTCTTGCCGCGTACTTCGGTAACGGTTCAGTGTATGGTTGAATGGGTAGCGCAACGGGGTCTAGCACTGGAGGAACAGGATTCGAAACCAACCGCTGGAGAACTGCGGTTAGTGAGAAATGGCAATGTGTACATATGAGCCGCTCTTTAACGAACATTATTCACACAGACGTGGGTCACTGTAGAAGTGGGACTGTATAGATGCCGCCGTTCAATGAAACGTCGACGCAGACTCGGAGCACTGCCTTCATTCCACTCGCTCTGTGCTGGTCTTTAATGAACTTCCTTGAAGCCGACTTCGGTCGGCCAGTATATTTCACTGTGAATGTGCTGCTGTACAATGCTGCCTAAATTTTTTTTCCAATGCTATGGGTAATCGTTCCCGCGTCCGAGCGGTTCCTCATGAACAGCAACCCGATGTTTTACCAGGCTGGGCGCCAAATGCACTTGGCATGTGCCACTTTTCAATAAAGATATTTCATGGCTACGCCCTAGTGAGCTGTGGCTTGGTTGCACTGGGTATCTGCTGTTCTTCAATGAGCCTCTCACCCCCTTAGGTCATAGACTATGGGCCACTAACTGTGACAAGCGAGGGAACGATTCTCAGCGTCTGCATGCACCGGTGCGCCATGCTCCTCATCTCGGAAGCCACGCGTGAATTTCTCGGCAGTGACACTGGTGGCGCAGGGTGCTTAGAAAGAAACGTGGGACGCGTTTCTCAGCATTTCGGAAGCCATGCACAGGGTTCACGGCGGCGCCGAAAGATGGCGCTGAGTGTTCTTAGGGAAGCAGGAAAGATGAGTCCAACTGCAGTACTCATCTCGTGCATAACTCGTTTCGACGGTGGCAATAGGATATGCTGGTATATTTATTGAATGCCAAACGAACAACAATCAACAGTCATCGTGAGATGGGTACTGCCATTTTTTTCAGGTTCGCTTAAAACGGTACAGTGCACTCGAGTTGCCTACTTATTTTCCTTGATTTCTCTCAGTTCATACATTTTACTAATCTTGTGTTGCGCTTTTTATATTTTAAAAGAGGTCCAAGACCTCTGCCCGTGCAATGCATCATTTGTAGTTTTACGGCGCATACCCAAAACCAATATATTTACCGCCTTTTAGTCAACTTCCGACTCTGACAAGGTCTCTTGCTTTGAGCATAAAATGACATTAGCGCCCCTTAGCTCTGGCAGGATTACTCCTGTTTCAGGACCTCCTGCCCCCTCATATTTTTGCAACCCTAAACTGCTCTGATAATTCACTATATTAGTACAGTCACTCATTTATCTGCTTCAGGTCATTGCTGTTCATGGGATAAGAAATGTTAAACATTACTGCCTGGTGCAAGACGAGTCTGAATGTATTGAACATTCGCGATCACTGTGACAAATTCTATCTGTGCACTGTTGTGCCGCCAAGCTTTTTCTAATCACATTGCATACTCAATGCAAATAGTGCTCCATCTTCTAGAACGTCTACGAGAACTACTAATTATATGAGAACGTTGAATGTGTCAAGTATAATTGGCCAACTCATCTGACTTACTAGTGAAGTTTTAACCGATCGAAACACACAGACGTCACTATCTTTCTGCGTGGCTAACGTTTTTTTTTTTTCAGAGCACAGGTTCGTCTAATGAAGAGTTAGTTTTTGCCTAGCCGTTGTGTAGCAGTCTAATTCTTCACCCTCACGACAACAGGACATCTGTAGGAGGTGCTTGAAGTTCATGTACGACCTAGCCGTGAGGCGAGTCCAAACCCTTAAGAGGACTCCAACGTCGCCCCGGACCACCGACCTAATCGCAGGCTACAACGCTTGCACCCGCAGCGCGGGCTTCTACCCCAGACAACCAGGAAGGCTAAGACCGAGTTGGAAGCTACGACGACGAATCCAGCAGTGTGAGCAGCTATCCTTCCTTAACAACCCATGAAGCCACCTATTTTCTCTAGATATTCGCCGAACGACCCCGAAAGGATCTTCCGAAAGGATCTCGACCTTCAATGACTCAAATGCTGAAGAGAAGTTGGGTCATGAGTACTCGTACTGGGAAGAAGCCGCAATATGTGGTTCGAGACCACATAGTTCACTGTGTAGTCGCCGAACCTCTTTCAGAGCAGCTTCCTGAAGACATCCACAAGTGTCGTTCCAATAGAACGAGTCCCAGTTCTACGGGAAGCTCGGGTGTAGCTTTCTAACTAGAACATCACTATCTTGAGAGAGGGAATGGCTGCCCTCTTTCACCCTGACATGGCCTAGGATAAGAAGGCTCGTTTTGTGATGCGCAACGTGAAACAAAAAATTGTAATTTGAATGATACGAAACCAGCCAGAAACCGTCGAAGAGTTTCCTGCTCAGAGTAGCAACATCGAGTAGACACGGCAGATGCGGAACAGGGAATGCAATCGCCGTACGCTGATTCCAAAACTACGCCAACGTTCAAGCTCTGCTAAGATCTGCGGGAGACCATCAGAAAGGTCTCACCTATTTAATGGTCCAGTGATGTAAACCGCTGGGCCATGATGGAAACCAATATGACGTAATGCTCGACCTGAAGCTCGAGTCATTAACGTTATGAGAAGATGAAGCGGTACCACCAGAGAGCACTTTGAGACACCGTGCCTTGAATCTCATTGAAGGACAAGTCATTATTCTGTCTCGCGCCAGCATGATCATTACCTTCAGCGCAGAAAATACCGGAGACCTTGACGACATCGTTGAGAGCGACCAACAGCTGTTTCATAGTGAAATGGATGTCGCAAGGGGAATCGTGCAATCGCACACGAGAAAAGCGCAGGTAATAGTGATAAACTTCAGTCAGTAATTTGGATACTTCAACAAGGCCATGAGAATTGCTTGCGTGAAACAAGTAACAACGGTCAGCGAGAAGTTAGTCTTCTTGCATTCTACCAAACCTGCAACTATCCTCCGTGTTAGTGAACGATTCTTTTATAGGATCCTGACTTGTCTGAGGAATAAGCAAGCACAGCTCAATAGTCTCCGCCAGCAATATAAGGACTGCTTCTCGTCGCCTTTAAGGATTCAAAAAGCACAAGTCGTTATAAGCATCACATAATGACCGTATAATGTTTTCGACCACTCCGTCAGTGCTTGTACCAAGTTCGACTGGAGAACGCGACGTAATCAAATGAAGTGCTACGTGATAAAGTTATGTAGACATCCAAGAGTCCGTGGGCGTCTTCTGTAGCCTTCGTATAGAAGGAATGTAATGCCATTATGGGGTTTTACGTGCCAAAACTACTTTCTGATTATGAGGCACGCCGTAGTGGAGGACTCCGGAAATTTTGACCACCTGGGGTTCTTTAACGTGCACTTAAATCTAAGTACACGGGTGTTTTCGCATTTCGCCCCCATCGAAATGCGGCCGCCGTGGCCGGGATTCCATCCCGCGCCCTCGTGCTCAGCAGCCCAACACCATAGCCGCTGAGCAACCACGGCGGGTCCATATAGAAAGAGAATGCAGTTCTGCTTAATGCATATATTGGTCCCCTGAACTAGCAAATTGAAGTCGACGAGATGAGTATAAAGGAATACATGTTTAAAAAGTCGTTTGGGCTTTGCTCCGCACCAGCAACATTCCACACTATCATGGATGGCTGGGTGGCTTGAAGTGGCAGACTTGCGCCATGTACTTGGAAGACATCAGGTACGTCTGCGGTTTCCGAACAGCACCTGAGACACCTCAGAAAGATACCAGACACAATCAAGTCATCCGCACTCACCCTGAAACTTGAAGGGTACCACTTTGCGCATGAATTCTGCTGTTCCTGAGCGATGTCGTCAGCAAGCGCAGAGTATGTCCTGACCCGCAGAAGACAGTTGCCATCACAAAGTTCCAGCAGCCCGTCAAGAAGATGGCAGTGCACGCATTTATTTGCCTGTCTGCCTATTACAGGCGTTTCTCAATGAATTTTCGCGTATGTTAGAGCCATTGATCAGTATAACGAAATCTGACGTCAACTTCAATGGGCAAATGCCACAAATCGAAGCATTTCAAGAACACAAACGACGCTTGAAGTCACCACCAGAACATGCAAACTTTGTTGAAGCCTATTACTCTCCAACGATAGACGAATGCATTGCTGTCATTTGGGCTAATGCGAAATTTCGGCGTCACCTCTACGGTACGCCCTTCAAAGCCAAAAATAGCCACCACGCGCACTGTGTTGGCTGAAAAATTTAAAGGACGATTCAGCCCACCTCGCATTATGCAGCCTCTGTTTGCAAGAATTATACGTTACCGTGATTTACCAGACCGGATGGAAGCGATCTGATGCCGACTGCCTGTCTCGATCACGCCTCAATCGACCTGCTGTCACAGAACGACTAAAACGAAGACACAACCTTCCTGGCCAAATAAGCGCTCATTACTTCGGCGAACAACAAGGAGGTGTCCCGGATCTAAGAATGCTTGCTGGGAACTTGGAAGGCAAGATAGACTCTTTCGCAAGGGTATTCAAGCGCGGATTGTTTTCGTTTTTCTTGAGAAAGGACGCTTTTCTGAAAAAAAAATCACCAGTCCTCGGCCGCTACCTTCTCGTCGTATCATCAGCACATTGTGGCTAGTTCTACAAGCCCAGCACGATGTCCCGGTCGATAGGCACCCCGGGTTCTCCAGTTCACTATAGAGAATAGAGGAGAAGTATCGCTGGACTCACCTCGCTGCCGGCGTTTCTCATTACGTCAGGACCTGTCGAGACTGTTACCGAGACAAGACATCACCAACAAGGCCAGCAGGATTGCTACGGTCTATTGAATCTCCTCGCCCACCATTCCAGCAGATAGGGGCGTACTTGCTAAAGTCGGAGAGGGTTCGAACAAGAAATACTTTCCCCGCTACGCCGAAACGCAAGCCCTGCCTAAGGATAGTGCGGCCGGGGTGGCGAAGGAGCTACGACATTGTGCTCCAGAAGTCCTCATCACCAATCAACGAATGGCTTTTACAGCAAAGGTTACTGAAGCCATCCTGCAATACAGCCAGACAAGCCACCACAGGATCACCGAATAGTAATCCGAGACGAATAGACTTACGCAACGCCTAAAAGAGACCATCGCTCACATGTTAGCCATGTACATCGACGTCGAACTCAAGACGTGCGATGCCGTCATCCCGCACATCATCTTTGCTTACATCAAGACTCTGCAAGAGACAGCGCAAATGATGCCGTTGGAGCTGGTATATGAAAGTGCGGTGACCACGCCCAATGCATGCTGCCGCACGTGAACGACGATCACAACCGCGAGATTATCGTCTATCTCCAGCGCGCCGGTGAAGCCCTACAGCTCGGCCACATGTCTACCAAGAACCAGGGGACGACATACAGGAGACGCCGCAATCTATTTAGACGCGCCGTGGAAGGCAAGCCAGGCGACAGAGTTTGTGTTTCGACTCCAATGCGCGTACATAGACTGAGTGAAAAGTTATTCCGAAGGTATTTCGGACCCCACGAGAGACTCCAACGTCTTGGTGCACTTGATTATGAGCTCATGCAGACGCGGTTGCGCAATCACAGCGGCGAAGCGCAAGACCTGAAGTCTAACATGTAGTGCGCCATAGGCCGTTCCACGCTCGCTAAAGAACTGAGAAAACTTTAATGCTTATATTATTTCTTGGGTTTCTTTATTACATGGGCTGTTTCGTTCGCAGTATCACGATGATTCTATTTAAGAGGCGGGCAATGGCACGTTTGCGCATTTTTGTCCCCTCTGACCGGTTTTCACCGGCAACAAATGTTAAACGTCATCGCTTAGCGCAAGACGCATCAGCATGTTTCAGAACAATCGCGATTCTAGTAGCTGTTTTATCTGTTGTGTGTGTTCCGTAGGCTGTTCGACGGTATGTTCGACGGTAATCGACGGTATGTTCCATACCGTCGATTACGCTGGAACGTTTGATGAGTCTAGTATAAATTGCCGACGCATCCTACTCACCGATGCGATTATCGCCGATCGACACATCAGCTCATCACTATCTTTCTGCCCGGCTAACCTATTTTTGTGGGCACAGAGTTGCCCGCAAGTCAGTATTGTGAATTCCCGTTGCACCGAAGTTTATTTCTTCATCTCAACAACGTGACGATATGGTTGGGTGCTTGAGTGGGTACTCCTATTTATTATGTGTTTGAGCGCATGACTTCCGGCAGATGCTATTGTCATCAAACATTTGTTCAGAAAAGACCTAATTTCCTAATGTTATGACCAAACGGCTAGAATGTGCAAAATTTCGGGCAACAGCAACACAGTGGGAAACCTAACGTGCAATATTTGTAAGAAATTGCAGGAATGCGTATGTGTCTAAAACAAAGTACACGTATAACGATCATAATAGAAAATGCGCTACCCGAAAAACTGAACAATCAAACCAGTGTTTCATGCATTGTGTCGAATTGATTGAGGGCTACAAAAGGAAAGCAGCAAACAATGGTGGCAAATAAATCATAAGGGAGGGACTGATCTACGAACTGACAAATACTAGCAAGTGCATGTAGCAATCATAAGTCAGAGTGCACATGTCATTGCTATTGCAATAAAACTAAAATACTGGAGTGTTTCTTTCTTTATCTCCTTAGATGATTGGAATTACTGAAAAAATATATGCAAAAAGCAGAAGCAGTTCCTTCGCCACTGTCGCCCCATGTTTTTCGTTGGCTAGAATGCAGCCAGTGCGCACTGGGTTTTTTTACAACGTAACGTACATATTTCCTCAACGGATACTGTAAGTACCAAGCATGCATTTCAGCTACCTTACAGCTTTCGGATACAGAATGGTCGTAGGAGCGTTCCGATGCTAATAACCTGAACTATTTTGGTCCGCAGTAACACGTTTACTACACCACTCACCACCATAGGCACCACTCCTCATACGGTAGCCAACGCCGTAAATTTCAAGGTTTTACGAGGTAAGTAAGTATTCACGTAATGAAATTTCTGCTTAGAAACCTGCGACCTGCGGCTTGGCTATGCAATAGCCACAGGTCACGAAGGGTACCAAGGCCTCTACTCAAGGCATCGATCGAACTACAGGCCATCTTCACACTTGTATAAGGCGACAATCGGAGACAGTGTGCCAAATGAGGCGCACTAATTCGCGGGAACGCGATATGTTGATAGCGCTCAGGACAGGGCACATCATGCAAAATTTACTGGAAACAAAGCGCATTCACAGCAAATTACTCTGTCAAAGCCGGCGGATATTTTGTGACTGCAATTGTGTTATAAATTAGCGCTAAAAAGTGAATTACTCAATTGCCTAAATTTTCACAAAGGTTTAACTGTCCTCCGATGTTTCAACTATATTTGACAGCAGAATATTTTCAATGGCACAAATCTTGGATCCGCCGCTTATGCGAAACTCGATGCGGATGGACGTTTCACGTTTGCAGAAGGCTTTATTGTCCATACGCAAATGATACTTAGCTTTAGCACCAGTTCCTGAAGCGTTTTGTCTAAAGTTTCCCGTATGCCACATTTGAATTCTAGATGTGTTCTCGCGCTAAATTTTGCTTGCTGTAGATGTGTGATTGGACTCGTTCGTGTCATCTTTTCGAAAGCCTCTTAAGTGGTATATGCCTCTGGATATGTGTATTATTCTGAAGTAAGCAAGCATTCGCCTGTGCAAGTCAGTCTTCATTTTTGCAGTTATTTCCTCAGGCCTGTTTCATCGGTCTATTTTCAAGAAATTAGCGTCTTTACTCAGGGCTTTGTCCGAACCACTGTGCTCTAATATATACTAATATATTATTATATACTAATATATATACTAATAAATTATGTGGAGAAAGAAGGAAGAAAGGTAGGGACGTTAACCAGACTGAGTTCATTCTGCTACCCGGACACTTGTCTACCTACGGAATTGCATACAGCATAAGCTTCTCCTGACCAATAACCACTTTATTATTTCGATAATGTTTCCAATATTGTCGAAGGATTTCTTACATTGTGTGGCATATTTGTCCTCTAAGTGCCACAGCGGTGAGTGCTAATCTAAGAAAAAATATTTGTCGTATTGTTAACACATCGTTATGTACGTTGTTTTCATGATGAAACCAGATGGTCCCCGTATACGTTTCAAGATCATGTATATCAACCCGAACAAGAACTGCATAATTCTTATAAAGGAACCATATGGTCCGGAACGACGTAAGTTTCTGCAATGCTACACCTATACTGTGGCCCAAGTGTAGGTGAATAAAAAAAGTCGCAGTTACGCCCAAAAGACATTTCAATAGCAAACCATTAGACACCTAGACCAAGGCAGAATAGTAGTTTTATCGGTCATATAAATTTCTAAAGGTTCCCTTACGAACTAAATTACCAAGCATGGTGTGATGCGCGCTCAGGCAACCAAGAACACACATCCCTCGATGACCGCAGGCACTCGCTGTCAAAAACGCTGGCGTGAGGAAGAGCTGCACCAGCAGGAAGCGATTTCACTTTCGTGCGGCATCTCACTTCAACGCACACACTATAGGGATGGGAACACAGCGCACACGAAGCTATCAGCCCTCGGCGCGCCTAAACTCCGTAGCCATTGCACATCACTTTCGAGATAGTATCCGCGCGGCCGCGCTTTCTTTTATTGTTTTCCCTTTTTGTTGAACTACTTTTCTTTCTTAGCTTTACTTACATATGAAATGATTTCATGTATCAGCTAAATTGAAGCACGTGTAAGTTTGTTGAAATTCCAAACAGTGCCCGTTTCAAGGAGTCAAATTTCAAACAGTGTGGATGCCGTTCACCTAATGACATGTTGGCTACTGATACCGTATTTAACTATGAGTTCTGTATTAGCCGCATGTCCTTCATTTTTTAACACCTCAAATTTGTTGTTTCGTCATCGCCACGCTGTTTTACCTTGATGTGGTCTTTTCGGCCCGGTCAAGCTGTTTCGCACGGCTTTGACCATGTGTTGACCAAGAGCTCTGACCATGTGTATGGTGAAATAAAGTGAATTGAAAATACAGCGAAGCGCAGCTGACAGGTGATTATGACATGGTACAATGAGCTCCTACATAGATGTACTATACGCCGATGCGCGTTTTAGACGCAATAGACGCAGGAGCAACCTTGTCCACAGAAAACATTACCGTGCAAACACATGTCGCACTGTCTTGACGTCTCGGAAGTCCTAGCGACGACCCTCTCAGCAAGACTCACATAGAAAGTTCAAGACTGATTTTATGGTGCGTTGGGCATGGTCAACTTTTCTCCACACGCCTAAAATCTTCTCTTCCGAGAAGGGGCGGGAGTCCAAGCAATTAACACTAGACTTAACTGTCCTTCGCTCGGCCCCTTATTGAGGGCACACGCAATGTATCTGAGCTATTGTCTCGGGAGTGCGACAGACGCTACAGTCAGGGTCCCGTCCTCGTCCAATGTTGTGAAGGAATCGGTGAGCCACATCGAGCCGTAATCGATGGATGAATGTCTCCTGGCCTCTCCGCAAACGAAGTGGAAACCGGAATCCCCAACAAGCGTAATGTCTATGCAGGCGTCTTGCCAATCTTCGGAGTTCTCCCATTGTCGCGCAGACTTTGATGGAGCTATGGAGAAAGCCATTGACCTCATACGGAGGAAAATTACGCTTTATAACCCACAGACTGCATGCAAATGAGTAACTATAGGCGTTACTTTCCACTGTTCACCTTACGCAACTGCTTCCATAGCATGCCCGCAAGCCTTTCTTGAAGTATAATATGCCGCATGACAGCTCGTGTGGACATAAAAACGAGCTTGGAGTCAGTTTATATTTAAGTTGCTCATATTTCGCTTCATCTTTTCGATTTTCAAAGCTATGCATGAGCGATCATTTTGCATGGATAGCAATAGTGACTTCTGGTGAACGTATGTCATTTCGTGAGCCTATATTATGCAGAGGTTCACAGAAGACGGAGCCAATATAGTCTAAAGTGGCTGAAGAGAAGCTGAAGCCAACACTTCACCAAGGGGACTTGTGCCTTGCAATGGAGAGTTGGTCCTGCCAAACAATATACGTCTTGTCAAAACATTCGCTCCAGGCTTGAATATGTCTCATTCGGTCACTTTTGATCACTTAGGAAAGCTGTTGTATGTCTTTGAATAGTAGCGCAGGACTGACACATAAAACTTGGCAATGTATGTGAACCAAATACGTTGACAATTGACTCCAGCATTCTCTGTAGCGAAGACAGAAGTTGCACAAACTGAAATTATCCTTGGTGACGAGAATTTTAGGGTCTCCCAGCGGTGTCAAAGGAAGAACCATTTGGTTTTCCTTAGTGCATGATGTTATTTACCCTTGCAGCAGAAACGAGTGCTACGACCACGTCATGCGTAGTAAGCATCCACCTGTGGCAATATCAGCTTTCCTCATGTGCCACTTGTTTTCGTCTAAAAATGTTGAAAGCAGTAACAATTGTGGCCGAAGCCATCGGTATCCGTGTCATGTGCCTAACCACAATGTGCCTTAATATCAAGTTTACTCCTCCATGGCGTCCCTTGTGCTGAACACTTTAGCATTATAAAAGGGTTGCGCAACGCATTTTGGCACATCGTCGAAAAACACCACGCACACTTTTAGCTCCGGCAGCCACTGTGCAAAACAGATCCCCGCTGCCTATAAATGCAGCATCTTCCAGTAGACTTTGACTGTGAGCAAGGCCTGAAAATTGACAACTCAATCTTGCACAAGCACCCTTAATCAGTACTAGAGCTCCTTTATAGCGTAGTTCCGTGTTTGATTTTGCCGTTTCTGGCCATCTTATCCCCACAGAATGCCTCCTGCTGCAAACAAGTTCAACTGTTGACAGAGACCCTCCAGCGGACTGCCTAAGTATTTACAGATGTCAGTGCAGCCCATATTCTACTGATGTTTATTATTTTAGTTGCAAATCTGTCCTCGTGAGCACTATGAGCAAACCAGGCACGCATTTGGCTTTCCCTCCTGGCCGGATACATTTTCTGGGAAAAAAGCAACGCTGCTAATAAAACAATACCTTTTTTTCGCAGAGTTTATTATTTGGCATAGTATCTGAATAAAATAATATGCAACAGAGATGTCTGTAATATTTGCCTAAATAGTTGAGATGCATTACAGGGCAAAATTGTGGGCGGATACAATAGAGTTATAGACAATATCGGTGAAAGATGAGTTAGAACAAAAACAAAAGTCAACAACATTTTCAGTGTAAAATAAAACGAAATCTGTGGATCTGACACGTTGTGGGAATCGGTTTAAGCGCAGCTTTCATGGGCACTTAGCAAGAACGCTGCTCCCGGCTTCGCAATCATTTGGAAGTATACACCACATCATCCTGTTGGACATATTTGCACTGAGAACCTATTTGCTCCACGTAAACCTTTTATTTTTATTCAAGTACCCTAAAAACCCATATTGGCCGTGTATATGGGTGGTACAATGAACAAATGATCGTCAGAGTCCGCACATTTAAACAGATAATGCATGTTCAAATAAAAACACGAACACAAGCGAAAAAAATAACAGCGCTACAACGACACATCCTAAACCTTTAGGACGTATATGGCCATTCAAATTGCTGTTAAGAAATGACGATCACTTAGAATGCGTAAGTTAGAACTCGCAGTGCTCGGTCGTGCTCATTAAACGCATGACAACTATGGAGTGACCACGACGGCGTAATGAGAATGGCATGACAAGGGTGTCTCCAGTACGAGAAAATGACGTCGACGGAACGAGCCCTACGGCACGACGATCATCGAATGACAACTCAGGAAAGACGGCGATTGCTTGATAACAATGACGCGACGAAAACGTGATGCTGGAGTTATGCTGATAATACGACAAGGAGAGCACTACAACAACGGCGTGACGAAGGCAATGAACGAGCTGCAATGACGAAGACGACATAACGTACGGCATGGTGACGATAGTATGACGATGCGTGAAGAAATACGGTCATAAGATAACGATGGCGCGACAACAGTGGGATGGTACAGGTAGAAATACGATGACAGAATTATGACGGTCACGCGACGACAATGGAGTGAAGGCAGCTTACTCACCACGTTGAAATTACGACAATAGAGCAATCACGACCGCACAACGGCTGCTCTTTGAAGGCGACAAAATGCCACCAGTGGCATTTGTCCGGCGGTGGAATGAAAACGGACTAATAGCTATTGATAACAACAGCATGTAGACAATGGGATACAAAAGCTGGAGTGATGACAATGTTATGACGATCACAATGTAACGACAACATAATACCGATACTGGAATGATGCCGTGAGTATAACGACGACAGTATAACTACGACGGTACGATGAAAGGAAGGACAAACGTTGAAAAACCATGGCGGCATCAAGACAACTGTACAGCGATGGTGGAACGAAGACGACTCTATGACGACGATAACGTGCTGAAACGGTGTCATGACGGTCAGATAACGTGGATGGAATGATGACGATACAACGGCGACATCGGGTTTACGAATAAGGCATAGCGACAAAGGCATGGCGAGATCGGAATATGTACGACAAAGTAACGACATTGGAACGATCACAATGGCATGATGGTGACTGTGGGACGACGATGCGTGTTATGGTTAGAAGTTGGCAGCGTGACGACGACAATATGGCAGCATAGTGATAGCAACTGAGTAAACTAGCGGAAGGAACACGACGACATGACGGATCAAAACAACATAAAGATGATGAAATGATGACAGTATGACATCGATGGCACATAGTTGTTGGAACGCATGTGCACCATTATGTGAATCACCTGCCACCGAGTGCCACATCGATTGTCCTTCTATCTGGTGTTTACAGTATGTCTGGTATCAGCGAATCGTACAAGGCAGCAGGCAGCAATAACGACAATGGTACGATTACGATGATCTGGCGACGAAAATTCCTCTCGTGTGATCTATGCACAAAGCACGAGCTAATGAACGAGACAGCTGCTTCAGCGAGAAAGTCTAAGGAAGTGTCAAACAAGCTTTTACTTGAAATATTTCCGAATACCATGCGCTGTGTGAATTAGCTTAAGCGAAGTATTCATTGTGATTTGAGTGGAGAAGAATGCACTTTCCTGTTAGCTATCACACGACTCAGTTCGACACATTCTCATGGAGAGCCTCCTCGCTAATGATACGCTTGGTCCGCTCCATTTTGTACATGCTAGGCATAACGACGGAGGAATGACAAGGAGAGAACGTCCATTACCGCATCAACATAACCGTATGAGAACGACGAAACAATGAGGACGGAATAATGACGACGGAATGATGGCAATGGCATGGTATCACTGGAATCGTTACGACGAAATGAAAAGAATGGAACAACCACAATGTCACGGCGATGCAAGACAAGCACGAAAGGACGAAACTTGGGGGTAGCGACGGTATGACGACGATGATGTGGCGGTAACGTGATGCCACCCGCCGTGGTTGCTCAGTGGCTATGGTGTTAGGCTGCTGAGCACGAGGTCGCGGGATCGAATCCCGGCCACGGCGGCCGCATTTCGATGGAGCGAAATGCGAAAACACCCGTGTGCTTAGATTTAGGTGCACGTTAAAGAACCCCAGGTGGTCGAAATTTCCGGAGTCCCCCCACTACGGCATGCCTCATAATCAGAAAGTGGTTTTGGCACGTAAAATCCCATATATTATTTATATTAACGTGATGCCAATGCTGAAACGGTTATGACTGTGTGGCGAAGGGAATTGCGGAGCTTCAATTAGGATGGGGGCATTGCAATGTATTGTCAATGATAAAATCAACCGGTGAAAAGTGACCGATAGTATCGTCTTCGTTTTTCATTTCGCGCCGCCATTGTGGCGGACGGCTGTTTCAACAAAATATGTATACAATCGCACACAAAATAAAAAGGAAACACGATGTCACGTAGTAGTGACGGTGAAGAAAGCAGCAAAAGGGGGGAATGACGAAACTACCGTTTCATTGGGCGAACTTGTGCTCTCAAAAACCGGCTACCCTTTAGGAACTGTCGGCGATCGTCGAAAATCTCATCTGCCGGTCAGGCGCGGGAGCTTTCATAAACGAGTCATCCAAGGTTCCAGAGTAATCGGTGATGCCCACACGTCTTCCTGAAATTTCTACAGAATTCGCGTCACGCATGCAATCAGAATACACAAGCTTCGGTGACAACAGAACCATCGATAACATTCGTGAAACTTCCGATACATGCGGGCGCGCCCCATGCTGAGCGATAACATTCGTTAGGTGGTGAAAAACGCTCACCCGTAAACGATAAACAAGTCCACGTGTCAATAGTTTCGCTATAAGGGAGAAGCGATGAACGCCATAGCAACATGTTAGAACATTTCACGAAGTGTAAGTCCCGTAGCTGTAGCGGCAGTATGAACTTAAGTAAACGCAAGCTAAATAAAAGTGAGCTTTTGTGCTAGGGGACCTCTGTTTGGATCCTGCCATCCGACAATTTAATTTATGTTTACTATTTAAATACCAAGCTTCCCTTAGCGGTATGACTACCCCTTTTCCTTAGTGCTTATGTTTTAAACGTCTTTTTAAGCCCAATCCCTGAGGTAGTGCGAAGCCGCGCCAATGAAGTTACAGCATTTCTAGGTTTGAGTTATGTTATTGTTTCGCACATTTATTATTTAAGTCTGGGAATATTTTTTATCAAAGTCATGCGCTGTCGATGTTTTCTTTCACGGCATTTGCTTGCGGGCTGCCACTTTCAAGATTCTGTGAAATAATTTTGTCAACAATGTAAAACCTGGTATGAGCAAATTTGTGATTGAATGGTATTGCAATATAACGCACATATACTGCGCGCCATATAGCATGAGATGAGATATAGCATACATATACCTACATATTTACGGAACCTCATGACGACGCCGACTACTGTGATACAGGCAAATTCATTTGGACTGATCATATAATTCCTATCGCAATAAAATTTATCAACTGCGCTTGCTCTTGTGCTGTTTTTGTATTGTTGCACCCACGGCCGCAACAACCGTCATCACTCATGACCAGCGGATGAATACGTATAATCAAGTCGACGCTTTAAGGATGCACATCAGGCGCTTCGCCCGACATTCATCGCATCATCTCGCTTCTCTTCCTGCCGCTCGACCTCGTTCAGCGTTTAGGCTGTTTCACATGCTGCGACTGCAACGACGAAAATCGGTGCTGTCGCACGCGTCGCAATGCGATTTTTAGAGGGCTCATTTCACATGATTGCGATTTCAACAATGCGACTGGTGCGACGCCCAGGGTTGCTTACTTCCAGGTTTCGTGGCACACGCTGCATAATTCTTTTATTGTAATGAATAAAACGTTTACAGTATAATATTCTTGACTTTTCTTGATTAGAAGCAAATAATATGTACGTTTACTAATTTAAAACGTTACTTAAGATTTGTCTTGGAGTGCGCGACGGCGGTTTCGGTAGTTCAGTGCGACTTGGCGCACGTAAACAGCTGTTCGCAGGTGGTTCTGCGCCGTGTGTTGTCTCATCTGCCTTCTATTACCGTTTCGTTCTGCCTGCGCTACAACAATCTCCAAGATGACCTATCGACCAGTTCATATTGCTACCCTCATCGCATATGCAGTATTCGGAATTCGGCTGCCACGAAGTCGTCGTGTCAGCCCAACAAGATCCTCGCGCTACCTGTGCTCAGCGCCAGCTTCTGAAGAAATGATGCATGTATATTGCCCGTGATTGCGCATATGTGGTGCCTCGTGCATATGTGACACGCTTCTCGTCCACTTTGTTGTTCTGTGTCTCGCGCTGGCAGTATACTCGGAACTTCTAACAAGGAGACCATATCAATACGCGCCATTCATAAAGCAGGATCGTAGGCCTGCGGCATTCGCACTTGCCGTAGAATTTTTTAGCTTTCTGCTCAGCCTCGCACTTGTCTCACAGTTAGCCTGTTTTGTGGAAATAAATATTATTCTTATATTATTAATGTTATTAGATATTATAGTTTCTTCACTGTAATTTATAGCAATCATCCAGATTTCTTAAGCTAGGCATGCATTTAACCTGTATTGGATAAACATTGTTACGACATGCTTATGGGAGTCATTTCAAACTAGATTGCTCAGCCAGAGAAAGTACAAATGCAAGTCTCAATGTTTATTCGAATTTGGTATTCCTAAACAGATCTTATTGGCGGAATTTTATGCCTGCTTGCATTTCCTGCAATTCAATGTTCAGAGCTGGAAAAACTGATTCCTTTTCTTGCTGTCGAAAGGCTGCTTCAATGTCGATATCAAGCTATAATTATTCATTTCGAAAGTTTGAAGCAATGACTATATGTCTAAGCTTATCAATGCGTTTTTGTTCCACGAACACAATTAAGTTTTCTCTCTCCCTCTTTTGACAGCCATGGAATGAAACCGTTCACATTCATAATTATCAGGATGCAAACATTCTGTAGTTTGTCCTGAGCATTTGCTTGCATCCTATAGTGTGCATGTTTGTATCAAGTTCTGGTGTTACAATCGCAGTGATCTACACATATTGTTATGTTGCAACAAACAAATTTATTTAACTTTCTTTTCAAATCTACAATGTGGCCATGCAGTAACAACTACATTAATAAGCAAAAAAAAACCTGCAGATTCAGTGTACGTGTTGGAATCTATGCGAAGTTAAGTTTTTGTCAAGTGGTAAATTAAATGCGGTTAAAGTAACTGCGATATATACAATTTGTCTTATTTTCAACAATCCAACATGTCATCTTTTGCAAGGTTTGCTTATACGCCGCATAGGCCACAACCTTAATGTCATGTAATCTTTATGCATTACACTGTTCACAAACCATACCGAAACGCAAATGACAGTTAATGTAGATGCATGCTGCGAGACATCAACACAGTGACATTTGTTGAGCAAGGAATGGCGCGAGGTGTATGCAGATGAATGAATGACGTGCTTATGTACTTATTTATTTATATACCTCGCAGGCTGCAAGGTTGGAGTATTATGCAAGAAGGAATAAAAAAAGTTGTTACAAAAGCAAGAAGGGCACAACATTAAGAAAAAAAGCAGTACCAATACATTGCACCAACTAGCCCAACATGTTTTACTGGCACAACATTATACAATACTTAACAAACAATAGCAGAAAAAGTTACTGCCCATGCACCCTGTACAGACGGTAAACCTGCGAAGCTGAAATGTGCGGCCCCGGTGTTTATCACTGAGTTAATTCCAATGGTTTATTCAAGTCTTTCTATATTATTGGTTATGTCTGTGTTTCTTAATGAGGTTATGCACATGTTTGGCTTGGGTTTATCGCATTGTTTGTTTGGAATGCCACACATTGCACTTTGCAAGATCACCATCGTGGAAAGTGCAATGAGTGGTTCATTGTGTTAATCCAGCGGGTCCATCAAAGTCTTTCTGGATTATGTTACGCACTTGTGTTTTGTAATGCGTTAATCATAATGTTTATGACTCAGTTATGCACTGTAGTTACGAAGTGGCACACCGGGGCTGCACATTTCATTTAATTAAATACAGGGACACATTTTCGAACCTCTTGGGAAGTCGGAGAGAGACTGCTGCACGCGCGCTCTGCTGCGAGAGAGAAACGACGTCACTATCGGTGTAGCCAATGGCCCGCCACACCTTTGCTGCAAGATAATTATGACATCATGATCTTGTCTTAACCCCGTCCCACTCTGTGTCCCTTCCTTGCAATAACGCGTAGATAAATGTTTATGTGTTACATGCATAAGCATTTCTATGTATACCGAACAAGAAATGTCTCCGTCCCTCATGTAAGACGAACAATGGCTCACAACCCCCTAAACAATGGCTCATACCCCTACACTAGGGGTTTTGGGATCGGACCATGAGTGTTTCGCCTAGGCATACACAGCTCCACTGTAAAAAGAATGAACACCTTTCTACTAGAGACCAAGACAATCATGAGGTGTATTAACAAATGAAAGTTTATTGAGCATGCCGAGTAAATGCTGTTCGACAAGCAATAAATTATATTTACACAAAAAGCAGAAGCAAGATCTGATGTGTGTCCATACAGATCCCAACAAGAAACGCATCCATCTCTGAAAGTAGAACAGCGATCATGCTGACACAAGATTCTCCCAGTGTATTTGCATCTACAGCATCCATAATTTCTCTAGGCAGCCGATCTCCACAGAATGCTAGCTTCTTCCTCTACAATGCACTCTCCACATCTGAGCGTGCATTGTAGAGGAAGAAGCTAGCATTCTGTGCAGATCGGCTGCCTAGAGAAATTACGGAAGCTGTAGATCTAAAAATGCTGCGTTAATCTTGTCATCACGGCCTCCGTTAGAATGGATGCATTTCCTGTCAGGAAACGCACATGAATTTTTGCTTCTCCTTTTTGTGTATGTTCAGTCTATTGCTTGTCAGCGAGCATTAACTCGGTGTGTACATTAAACTTTTGATTGTTAGATCATCTCGGTTTTCTTGTTTGTGATATGTGTTCTCTGGTGCCATTTGCAGCCAGGCTATTCGTTTTTTTTAGACTGCAACAAGTCACTTTAATGGCCCTCATGAGACCTTATAAAATCTTTTATTTGGCAATGTAGCAAGAACGTACAGTGTGAAGCAGTAAGAACAGGTTATGCTAACTTCTAATTAAAAGGTTTATTGTGAAAATGCAATAATCTATAAAGGTTACCACAAAGTAGTACAACAATAAAACCTGATAAAGAATAGTGCTTGATGAAACCAAACATAATAGCAGGAAAGGGAGAAAATACATATAGACATACAAGTCCAGGGAAAAAAAAACATTGTGATCACCAAGTGTGCATGTGGCTACCTTTTAGGAAACTCATTTTTTTCCCAATGGCATGGAACTGCAAGAATGTGCTTGCATAAGCAAGCTGTCAGTCTGTCTATTGGAATAACAACAGTGTTTTTTGAAAGGTGCTGGCATGCAGGATTGGCAATTGTAATGATTTTTTCCTGCACTTGGAATTTTTCTCTGTTTTCTTTCTGTAGCATTTTTATTTATGTTTGGCTGCATCAAGCACCAATTTTTATCTATCTTTCAAAGATGTCTATCTTTTTCTGGGGAAAACTTGGGGAAGGCACGAGATGGAAATTCAAGAGGATGAGCAACATCAGAACAAGGTGAAAGTAGGAGCCAACGTTTCCAAACGTGGACCTTGAAGAAGACAAGTCCACTAGTCGAGACGTTGGCTCCTGCTTTCACCTTGTTCTCGTTTTGCTCGTCGTCCTTTCTTTTTCTGGTAATTTGTATAACTCGCCACATTTTTACAAATGAACCTCAGTTGAAAGTTAGTCCTCATCCATATCTAGTGTCATCCTGTTGATACTGCTTCATGCTATGCACTCTTGCAACATTTGTGTGCGTGTGTGTGCACACATGTGGATTTGGATGTGAGATCGGGCCCTTGGGCAGAGGTATCATTCTTCTCCTGTGCAGCCTTATGAATTCATTACCTATAGTGCAACAGAAATGCAATGGACAGGAACGAAGTGAACACACAGAGCGCTTCGTTCTTGTCTGTTGTCTATCTGTTGCACTTTAGTTAATAATGAATAAACACAAACTCTAGTTTTCAGTTATTATGTCAGGCTTATAAGCCCGCTTGTGTCCTGGAATATTTACATGGCTATGTATCCTGTAATTTAATTTCTGGCCATGTGCTTGCAAGTCGCGTGTCAATCTCCTGATTTTCCTGACAATCTTGTGTGATGTGCAGGCCCAGACAGTCTCTGCTGAATCCATGCAGGGTGTTGTGCAGAGTGTAAGCTGCACTACAAGTGCTGCTTTGATTGCTTTTAGTTCAGCTTTTCTAGGTGTAGGATGACCTGGAATGGTACTCACTTATATGGGGTTTAGTTTTATGTAGTGTCATACTACTGTTACACTGCTATTGCCAGATCAGTGTACTATATGTGTCTTATGTTTGCTTGCATCTTCATGATTAGCAACCTCCCCTGTGGTTTTGGCAGTTGCATATAGTCTCCTGGCCTAATTGTTTACCCCCATATTCCACGGTATGGGCCTGTTGTTTTTCAAGTTCAGGTACTCCCTAGGTTGTGTTTCTGAAGGGAGGGGTAGTCGTCTTTGCATCTCATATGCTAGCTGGCATAGTATCTTGGTACGAGGTTCTGAGCTCTTGAGACAAAGAATTTGTGCTGCAGGCAGCAATTCTACTCTGTCTAGGTGCTTGTTCGTTAGCTCTTTCTCATAGAGGTCTTCAAGCATGGTACAGTTGGAAAGACCTGTTATTACTACCCGATGCCTGTATTCAATGAGTTGTCTTTTTTGTGTGCTGCAGGTAATTCATACCGTACCATACCATGAACACAAGCAAAGCATCTGCGATTTTCTATAGTATCCACTCGTCCACCCCCATTATTTCGATATTATTCTTTTCACCAGGTGTGGAAGTTGCGTCCAGGCATTGCATAATTGTTTCACCCACGTGCTGGCTCTGCCGTCATGGGCTTACACTTGCTGAGGATTTGTGGATGTTGACTTGCGGGCATACTTGTCCAGCTATGTGGATCACAATGTGCAATCTGGGGTAGTTCTTGATTCTAGTCTTTCTTTTTTTCCGACGTCGATATGAGCTGACTTATCAGAAAGCGAGAGGCCAGACTGGCCAAGAAAGTCTGCAGTGTTGTTGAGGGCTTGTTGCATCATTCTTGATTTCTGTATAAGATAGCTTTCACATAGACTGTAATACGCCATAGGCTGTAGTGTTTCTTGTAGTATGCCCGTGTTGTTGGTGTGTGTGGGCCAAATGTACCTCCAACTCTGACCTGGAATTTTCTGTCTTGCAGAAAGTTACTGTTTAAGTGCTGTACCAGAAATGTTTTTGCTCATCGTTCCTCTTATTAGAGCAGCATAAGGTACTGCTGTTAAAGGCCTCTTCACTCTTTCATAAGCGGTATTACACAATGTCCTGCGATAAAGTTTCTGCTGCTTATGGCCCACTCATAACTGCCAGAAGGGACAACTCTTGAAAAAGGTTTCCTTTGTGCTATGTGTGCGACGTAGTATGAGCATTCATGCCTTGACATTTATACATCTGTAGAACCAGCTTCCTGACACAGTACATGCTATACCTGATCATGCTTATTTGTGCAGTGCTGTTGAACAATACATATTGACGCAATGAATATTTACACACTCGAATTATCACGAAAGATGGTTGTTTTACAATTCTGCCCTCTGCTTTCTATTGCTTTTTTATTGGTGTTAGATTTTGCATAAGCATGCCCCCCCCCCCCCCTATGCAATAGTATTTTGAAGTCTAAGGGTTCAATAAAAGGTGATGAACTAAATCTAAGTGCAAGAGCTTTTTTTTTCACCTATGACTCCCATCGAAATGCGACTTCCATGGCTGGTAAATCAACGGCTCACCTTGTGTTAGCAGCAGAATGCTATAGACACAGTGGCAGGTGAACAAATTGAAGAACAATATTTCTGTCTATAATTTTTTTCTTGCCTGTATGCAAGTAAAGTTTGGAATAAATTTGTCATTGCAAAAAAAGCCCAGTTTGTGGTCCTTTATTGAATAAACCACATATTGTGTATTGTTGAAATGCAGAAATTTGTTCTAAGATCCTCGGGTGGTATATGTTCTTGCAAGTAGCATGGTATTTCATTACTTATAAAGATAGTAATCGCAGCGGATATCGTTATATGGGTTTACACACTAATATATGTGATCACAAACTTATTAGAAACTTACTAGAAACATTTAAGGCATGAATGTTTCTGCACACTTGATCAGCTGTGAACGTGCAAGAACTGCTTGTAATGGCTGACTTCACTGCACAGTTTTGATTTACTTTTCTTCAGCGTGTCGTTTTATACTGTTTTATCCCCACAAGAACAGGCCGCTTGCCTGCTTTTTGCATTGTTGCACAAGTTCTACATGATTGTGCAGGAGGGTACGTTGTCACTGTGCCACTATAGCAAGCAATTTACTTAATCTACTAGCTGTACAATTAATTACCTTGCAGAGCAAGTGTTCATACAGATGCAATAAGGATACAAAGTCCGCAACATAGTCGATTTTTATTGGTTTTTGTGCAAGAAAAAAAAATTCTCCAGAGAAGAGGTGCAACTTAACGTGCATGTAATATTTTATTCGAGCCACGGATTTAATGCTATCGTAGCAAATTCATTACGATAGCCTACACTTTTGCTCTGTCAAATTTAATAAGAGGCAAGATGAGCTTTCATGATGCATCGGGAAATTCATGCTTGAAAACCGACAAGAAAATGCAACTGAACGGTACCGCGTTCAGCGCAACGTTGAAATTTCGGGTACTCTGCTGTCTTGTCATTTGCCCTTGCCGAGGTTGAAATAATTCAAGCTGCTCCGTAAGCGCGATTTTTCCATGCTACTCAACAAAACATTGTAGCGACCTCCTCGTCTGCTGGGGATCGAACATCTCTAGCTAGCTCTGACAACTCGCAAAGGCGTACGAAGCAAACGTGAAAATGCACTTCATTTGCTGTGTAGCGTGCCAACAAACGCATAGAAATCGGAGAATGCAATCTGCGGTACAAGTTTTTTATTCTCCCTTCGCGTACGTACCGAATTCGACGATCCACGTCTCCGCGCATTGCACTTGTCTGGCGAGACGCCACTTTCCAAAACAAACCGGCGAAATAGCTCCGTTGACAGCTCTCCGCGCAATTTCGACGGAAAATCGCAGCGATCGGTGCGACGGTGCGACTGTGCGACCAACCGGTTGGTCGCAGCCGAAAATCGGGGCGTCGGCACTGCGACTGCGATTTTCATCGCAAACGACGGAAATCGCACTTCCGGTGCGACGAAAATCGCATCATTTGAAACAAGCTTTTAGCAGGATTATTGCCGCCAACCATGGAACTTTACCGCCAAACTTCCCGCCTGCAGCACGAACATCTCTACCGCTGTGGTGCCTCCCTCCACTCTGAGCTGTTCTTGTCATTCCAGGCATCAGAAAGAAAACGGAGATGTCATCTTTCGCCCTCAGACAAGTTGTGCTTTCTTTCCTACATGACAAGCACAAAGAACGCGTCCACGTTTACACAGATGGTTCTGTCTCCTCTAAAAGTTCAGCTGGAGCAGTGGTAATTCCCGTAGAGTCTGCCGCCATCTAATTCAAGACGTCTCACATTACATCATCGACGGCTGCAGAACTCGCCGCTATCGATGCTGCTTAGGAGTTCATTGGTCACAAATCATCACATTCATGGTCCATCTTTCGTGACTCTAAAGTAGCTCTCCAGTGTCTGCTGTCCCCTTTCAGCCACGGACCTAATGTCCAATTAGTCGCAGACATCCGAGTACTCCACCATCACGCAATCGACAAGGGGCACATCATCTACCAGTGGATACCGGGTCACTGAGGCATTTCGGGAAATCACAGTGCGGATGACGCTGCCCGATCGGCCCACGATGGTGCACATATTATACCAATACCATTGTCAATAACAGATGCAGCCACAAGTCTTCGCTCCCTCGCACGCGAGCTTACGCAGAATCTGTGGAACGCCAGTGAATTCACGAACGAACGTCTCCACAGATTGAGTTCACGTCCGCAACTCCGTCTTCCACCAGGTTTACCACGAGCGGAAGCAACACTTCTGTGCCGCCTGTGGCTCGGCATGGCATTCACGAACTCCTGCTCCTTCCGCAATGGAATGGCAGACAGCTGTACTTGCGACACCTGCGGCTGCGAGGAGACGATCGAGTACCTCCTTTGTGACTGTCCCCGTTACAATGTGCAAAAAAAAGTGCTCGTGACCACGCTTGAAAAACTGGACAATCGCCCCTTCACAGACAAAACAAGATCTAGGACACTGGCCCAGACGGCCTTCTGCACTCAAGTACTTAAGAGGAAGCTTTAGCTCGGACCCAACTCTGACGCCGCCTATTGAAATACATGTAAAACGTGAAAACGTTTTTCTTAGATACCCGCTGGGTTGATTTTATCGAAATTTATTGAATTTGAGAGAGAAAGTTAAATCCTAGTGACTGTTGCAAGCGTAACTTCTATTTATGTCCTGTATTTGTTTAAAACATTTTCAAAAGTTTGAAAGCTTGAAACAAAATATAGAAGCACGAAGTTTACACATTCATAGCTCTGCATCAAAACATCTAACAACAAAACAAGACATATAATTCTTACCTTTGGTTCAAGTGTGTTCCCTGAGAGCATTGAGACAGGATATGTGAAGATCGGTGTCAGACCATATGCCCCAACCCTCTGAGATGTTTTAAATATCAGCGATTTGGCCACAGCTCGCAGAACTGCCGCCGCCGCCAAGCTTGCGCAAAATGCAGCGCTCATGAGCCCTCCACAGAATCGTGTGGAAACCCTCTCCACCATGTGAACTGTGATGGGAAGCACGCCGCATACTCACGGTAGTGCCAGTTATGGACAAAAGAAAAAGTAAAAGAAAACATCTCATTCAAGGAAGCACGCAGGTGGGTGTCCAACCTTCCTAAAGTCAGCTATGCCGAAGTGGCACGTGAGGGGGTAGCGCCACAACAGCCCCCGGCGCCTGTCCGCCCCACACGCGTGGGTCGGCAGTTACATCTGCTCCCCCTCCCCCCTCCGGCGGCTACAGCTCGCGCTGTTCCCCCACCCCAGAAGGGACCACCGACCTCTGGGCTGGTGGCCTCAAAGGTCTCGTCTGCATAGACGAGGCCTTCAAGTCAAACTCAGCGCTCGCAAGAGCGCGTGTCGAGCGCCTCGCAAGAGGCAATGGACACAATAACCATCAACACGGCGCCACCAGCGCCTAAGGAGCGGCGAGCCTCTCTCGACCGCTCATCATCATCAGTCTAGTTACGCCCACTGCAGGGCAAAGGCCTCTCCCATATTTCTCCAACAACCCCGGTCTCGTACTAATTATGGCCATGCCGTCCCTGCAAACTTCTTAATCTCATCCGCCCACCTAACTTTCTGCCACCCCCTGCTACGCTTCCCTTCCCTTGGAATCCAGTCCGTAACCCTTAATGACCATCGGTTATCTTCAGTCCTCATTACATGTCCTGCCCATGCCAATTTCTTTTTCTTGATTTCAACTAAGATGTCATTAACTCGCGTTTGATCCCTCACCCAATCTGCTAATTTCTTATCCCTCAACGTTACGCCTATCATTCTTGTTTCCATAGCTCGTTGCGTCGTCCTCAGTTTGAGTAGAACCCTTTTCGTAAGCCTCCAGGTTTCTGCCCCGTAGGTGAGTACTGGTAAGACACAGCTATTATACACTTTTCTCTTGAGGGATAATGGCAACCTGCTGTTCATGATCTGAGAATGCCTGCCAAACGCACCCCAGCCCATTCTTATTCTTCTGATTATTTCCATCTCATGATCCGGATCCGCAGTCACTACCTGCCCTAAGTAGATGTATTCCCTTACGACTTCCAGTGCCTCGCTGCCTATTGTAAATTGCTGTTCTCTTCCGAGACTGTTATACATTACTTTAGTTTTCAGCAGATTAATTTTTAGACCCACTCTTCTGCTTTGCCTCTCCAGGTCAGTGAGCATGCATTGCAGTTGGTCCCCTGAGTTACTAAGCAAGGCAATATCATCAGCGAATCGCAAGTTACTAAGGAATTATCCATTAACTTTTATCCCCATTTCTTCCCAATCCAGTTCTCTGAATACCTCCTGTAAACACGCTGTGAATAGCATTGGAGAGATCGTATCTCCCTGCCTGACGCCTTTCTTTATTGGGAGTTTGTTGCTTTCCTTATGGAGGACTACGGTGGCTGTGGAGCCGCAATAGATATCTTTCAGTATTTTTACATACGGCTCGTCTACACCCTGATTCCGTAATGCCTCCATGACAGCTGAGGTTTCGACAGAATCAAATGCTTTCTCGTAATCAATGAAAGCTATATATAAGGGTTGGTTATATTCCGCACATTTCTCTATCACCTGATTGATAGTGTGTATATGAGCTATTGTTGAGTAGCCTTTACGGAATCCTGCCTGGTCCTTTGCTTGACAGAAGTCTAAGGTGTTCCTGATTCTATTTGCGATTACCTTAGTAAATAGTTTGTAGGCAACGGACAGTAAGCTAATCGGTCTATAATTTTTCAAGTCTTTGGCGTCCCCTTTCTTATGGATTAGGATTATGTTAGCGTTTTTCCAAAATTCCGGTACGCTCGACGTTATGAGGCATTGCGTATGCAGAGTGGCCAGTTTCTCTAAAACAATCTGCCCACCATCCTTCAACAAATCTGCTGTTACCTGATCCTCCCCAGCTGCCTTCCCCCTTCGCATATCTCCCAAGGCTTTCTTTACTTCTTCCGGCGTTACCTGTGGGATTTCAAATTCCTCTAGACTATTTTCTCTTCCATTAGCGTCGTGGGTGCCACAGGTACTGTACAAATCTCTATAGAACTCCTCGGCCACTTGAACTGTCTCATCCATATTAGTTACGATATTGCCGGCTTTGTCTATTAAGGCATACATCTGTTTCTTGCCTATCGCTAGTTTCTTCTTCACTGATTTTGGGCTTCCTCCTTTCCTGAGAGCGTGTTCATTTCTATACATATTATACTTCCTTATATCAGCCGTCTTACGCTTGTTGATTAACTTCGAAAGTTCTGCAAGTTCTATTCTAGCTGTAGGGGCACGAGTTCTATTCTAGCTGTAGCGAGCACGTCCACAAGATGTGGACGTGCTCGGCAAAGTGCGCTGCAGGGACCACAGGATGGTAAGAACTCGAATTAGCCTAGACCTGAGGAGGGAACGGAAGAAACTAGTACAGAAGAAGCCGATTAATGAGTTAGCGGTAAGAGGGAAAATAGAAGAATTCCAGATCAAGCTACAGAACAGGTATTCAGCTTTAACTCAGGAAGAGGACCTTAGTGTTGAAACAATGAACGAAAATCTTGTGGGCATCATTAAGGAGTGTGCAATGGAAGTCGGTGGTAACTCCATTAGGCAGGATACCAGTAAACTATCGCAGGAGACGAAAGATCTGATCAAGAAACGCCAATGTATGAAAGCCTCTAACCCTACAGCTAGAATAGAACTGGCAGAACTTTCGAAATTAATCAACAAGCGTAAGACAGCTGACATAAGGAAGTATAATATGGATAGAATTGAACATGCTCTCAGGAACGGAGGAAGCCTAAAAACAGTGAAGAAGAAACTAGGAATCGGCAAGAATCAGATGTGTGCGTTAAGAGACAAAGCCGGCAATATCATTACTAATATGGATGAGATAGTTCAAGTGGCTGAGGAGTTCTGTAGAGATTTATACAGTACCAGTGGCACCCACGACGATAATGGAAGGGAAAATAGTTTCGAAGAATTCGAAATCCCAAAGGTAACGCCGGAAGAAGTAAAGAAAGCCTTGGTAGATATGCAAAGGGGGAAGGCAGCTGGGGAGGATCAGCTAACAGCAGATTTGTTGAAGGATGGTGGACAGATTGTTCTAGAGAAAGTGGCCACCCTGTATACGCAATGCCTCATGACCTCAAGTGTACCGGAATCTTGGAAGAACGCTAACATAATCCTAATCCATAAGAAAGGGGACCCCAAAGACTTGAAAAATTATAGGCCGATCAGCTTACTGTCCGTTGCGTACAAACTATTTACTAAGGTAATCGCAAATCGAATCAGGAACACCTTAGACTTCTGTCAAGCAAAGGACCAGGCAGGATTCCGTAAAGGCTACTCAACAATAGATCATATACACACTATCAATCAGATGATAGAGAAATCTGCGGAATATAACCAACCCTTATATATAGCGTTCATTGATTACGAGAAAGCGTTTGATTCTGTCGAAACCTCAGCAGTCATGGAGGCATTGCGGAATCAGGGTGTAGACGAGCCGTATGTAAAAATACTGAAATATATCTATAGCGGCTCCACAGCCACCGTAGTCCTCCATAAAGCAAGCAACAAAATCCCAATAAAGAAAGGCGTCAGGCAGGGAGATACGATCTCTCCAATGCTATTCACAGCATGTTTACAGGAGGTATTCATAGACTTGGATTGGGAAGAATTGGGGATAAAAGTTAATGGAGAGTACCTTAGTAACTTGCGATTCGCTGATGATATTGCCTTGCTTAGTAACTCAGGGGACCAATTGCAATGCATGCTCACTGACCTGGAGAGGCAAAGCAGAAGAGTGGGTCTAAAAATTAATCTGCAGAAAACTAAAGTAATGTTCAACAGTCTCGGAAGAGAACAGCAATTTACAATAGGCAGCGAGGCGCTGGAAGTCGTAAGGGAATACACCTACTTTGGGCAGGTAGTGACGGCGGATCCGGATCATGAGACGGAAATAATCAGGAGGATAAGAATAGGCTGGGGTGCGTTTGGCAGGCATTCTCAGATCATGAACAGCAGGTTGCCATTATCCCTCAAGAGAAAAGTGTATAATAGCTGTGTCTTACCAGTACTCACCTACGGGGCAGAAACCTGGAGGCTTACGAAAAGAGTTCTACTCAAATTAAGGACAACGCAAGGAGCTATGGAAAGAAGAATGATAGGTGTAACGTTAAGGGATAAGAAAAGAGCAGATTGGATGAGGGAACAAACGCGAGTTAATGACATCTTAGTTGAAATCAAGAAAAAGAAATTGGCATGGGCAGGACATGTAATGAGGAGGGAAGATAACCGATGGTCATTACGGGTTACGGACTGGATCCCAAGGGAAGGGAAGCGTAGCAGGGGGCGGCAGAAAGTTAGGTGGGCGGATGAGATTAAGAAGTTTGCAGGGACGGCGTGGCCACAATTAGTACATGACCGGGGTTGTTGGAGAAATATGGGAGAGGCCTTTGCCCTGCAGTGGGTGTAACCAGGCTGATGATGATGATGATGATGCTTAGTTTGTCCTCCTAACCTCACTGAATGATATTATATCCCATTTGCTGCCCGCGAATACCTCCAATAGCACTGCTAGACTCGCCTCACTAGATAACGTTCTAGTTTTAAACATTGCCAGGTTCAGATTCCAATGGGGGCCTGTCCGGACCCAGAGAGTCTTAGCACCCTCTGCTGCGTCACAAGTCTGACCGCTGCCGTAGTCAGTTGCTTCGCAGCTGCTGGGAACTGAGGGACGGGGTTTGATTGTTTTATTTATAAATGCATTGTTTCAAATTCATATTAATTCATTTATTCGTTCATTGGTTTTGGCCAAGTACTGCACCAGGGTGGCCAATCCTGCTCTCCAATGCTATTCACAGCGTGTTTACAGGAGGTATTCAGAGACCTGGATTGGGACGAATTGGGGATAAGAGGTAATGGAGAAAACCTTAGTAACTTGCGATTCGCTGATGATATTTCCTTGCTTAGTAACTCAGGGGACCAATTGCAATGCATGCTCACTGACCTGGAGAGACAAAGCAGAAGGGTGGGTTTAAAAATTGAGCTGCAGAAAACTAATGTTTAATATTCTTGGAAGAGAACAGCAGTTTACGATAAGTAGCGAGGCACTGGAAGTAGTGATGCAATATATCTACTTAGGGCAGGTAGTGACCGTGGATGCGGATCATGATACCGAAATAATTAGAAGAATAAGAATGGGCTGGGTTGCGTTTCGCAGGCATTCTCAGACCATGAACAGCAGGTTGCCATTATCCCTCAAGAGAAATGCGTATAACAGCTGTGTCTTACCAGTACTCACCTACGGGGCAGCAGCCTGGAGGCCGACGAAAAGGGTTCTACATAAATTGAGGACGACGCAACGAGCTATGGAAAGAAAAACTGATAGGTCTAACTTTAAGGGATAAGAGAGTAGACTGGGTACGAGAACAAACGGGAGTTAGTGATATCTCAGTGAAAAATCAAGAAAAATGAATGGGCATGGGCAGAGCATGTCATGAGGAGGGAAGATAAACGATGGTCATTAAGGGTTATGGACTGCATTCCAAGAGAAGGAAGGAAGGAAGGAAAAAGTGGAGAAGGAAAGGCAGGGAGGTTAACCAGTTGAGCCTAACCGGTTTGCCACCCTACACAAGGCAGAGGGATGGGGGCGATGAAAGATGGGGAACGGAGAGAGAGAGAGAGAGCACATTGCACAGCACACGCACATCGTCCGTTAGAGTCCATCAATCTCGCGTGGTACGTGACATCACTGTCACAGCTGCTTGCCCAATCCCGTCTCTTTCAAAAACCGGAGTAGTCCCTTCGTTGCCTTCACCTGCGATGTCTTCTGTCGAAGTCATGTGAAAATCGTGTCGAGGGACAATGGTCTAGCGTCAAGGTGCACTAGAACGGATGCCAGGGACTGTCGCTGAATTCAGGGCAGTCGCACAGAATGTGTTCCAGCGTCTCCTCGCAAAGACAGGCATTGCATAGAGCGTTGTCAGCCATTCCAATGCGAAATGAGTAAATTTCGTGAAAGCCACCCCTAGCCATAAGCGATAAAGCTGAGTTGCCTCTCTTCGGCGGAGTCCAGTTGGCATATAGAGATGCATCAAAGAGGGCAGGTGGTATTGACGGTTGCTCCGGTTGGTTTTGTCTGTTTGGAGTGCACCATAGAGAGAGCGTGATCTCCTGTGCAAGCACTCGAAGATTGCTAGCTGCGTCGGATCGTGAAAGTGGTATGGTATTTTCTTGTGCGTCTCTAAGAGCTGCCCGAGCGGCATTATCGGCGTCTTCGTTTCCAGTGACGCCGCAGTGAGTTGGCAGCCACTGAAACGTCACGTGGTGTCCTTTCTCCTGTGATGTATGGAGTAGGCATCTAATATTGAATACGAGCATTCCAAGAGAAGGGAAGCGTATCAGGGGGCGGCAGGATGTTAAGGGGGTGGATGAGATTAAGAAGTTTGCAGGGACAACATGGCAACAATTAGCACATGACCGGGTTAGTATGGGAGAGGCCTTTGCCCTGCAGTGGGTGTAGCCAGGCTGATGATGATGATGATGGTGATACTGATGATGATGATGATGACCATGATGATGATGATGACCATGCTGATGATGATGATGGTGATGATGATGATGATGATGATGATGATGATGATGATGATGATGATGATGATGAAACAACGTGGCCGCACGTTTCAGCTTCGCTGGTTAACCATCTGCATCGAGTGCTTGGGCGGTGACTTTTTTAAATAATACTGTCGTTTATTTTTGGCTGCTGCTACATGCTGGTTATATTTCTGGCGCTTGTTGTGTGTCATTATTGGCAAAAAAAGTAATGTACATCTTTCGTAGTGTCATATTAGCTTCAAAGTTTGATAGAAACAAAACCACACTTACTTCTGTGTTTTGTCTACGTAGTGTCTTTTGATTAAATGTATAAGCAAGCGCTAATATTTAATACAGCATTACGCGAAGCACGCAAATAATTGTTAGACAACACGACTTGTGCGACCCTTAGGGAATCAGCATGAAATCGTCGTCTTGTTACATTCCTTAGCACGCATTCTGCTTATGAGAAATCTTAGATTAAGGCATTCAAGATTACTTCTCACGAAATTGAAACTTGCTCAGTGCGTCGCACACAGTTCTGATAATCGAAGCTGAAACTGATCGCTCAAAAAGTAAAAAAGATCACTGTACCGAAAGGTGTCATTACGATGAACTGCTAGGCAGAGAAAGGTTTACATGAAATGTATGTGTTTTTGTTTTGCCACAGAGCACGCGCCAGGCCGCGTGCTCTGTGGAGCGAGAAAGGAGGATAAAAAGGGAGCAAGAAAGCGAGAAAGTAAGCAACGAAATAAATGCACAAATCCAGTGTTCAGCGTGTCTCAGTGCTGTTATCAAGGGCTTTTAAGAACGCACATTATCTTTTTTACCTTTTCCTTTCCTTTGGATGTCGCAGCTCACTCATCTCATCGTTTTACGGCGATTTACGTTTGCAAATGCTAAAACGTGTAGCAGGTGGCCCGCTATTTCAATACCTTGGGTTGGCGTTGCTGTAGAAAGAAAGCTTCAGCAGATGTGCGCCCTTTGCTCCTAGATCAATGCTGACAGTTGTCCTATATATCTATAAGTAGATATTTCGTGCTTCATTAAAGCGTAGCTTCTTGCCCGTGCTACGTAACTGTGCCCTTGAGCCTAGCTCACAGAACAACTCGACACTTTACACTCAAACTGGAAACATATTTTCATGTCTTATTTTCTGTGCTTTCCTACTGCATCTTCCGTCCATGCCTAAGAACTCCCGGCGAGTAGTGCTCCGATGTGACTTTTTACTATTAAAGTTGTTCTCTCTCTCTTTCTCCATTTTTCCATTGGTTCCATCATGAATTCCATAGCCGTGTTCTTGGAACGTATTTATGACTCGGCTCCTTGTTCCTATGGCAAAAACTAGTCACCTAGTTTTTTTACGCAATCAAATAGTCGCATTTTTTCGGAGGCAGATTGCACTGGCAAATTCGCTAGATATTTCATTGTAGTTAGGCAAGGTCCCACAAGTCGCATAGTCATATTTCTCCGACTGCGTTAAAAATGGGAAGGTACTATGAAATGTTCTGTTCGTACAATGGCGTGAGCCGAAATTGAGCCAGCGCTATTAATGCTAGCTTATAGGAAGTGCTCAAATGTGAGGGTAGGCTAAGAGATACGCAAGCGATGATCGAAGGGTTAGCTCGTCCAAGTCTCAGCTGAACTCAGTCCCGCTGACATGCTTTAAGTTACTCTACGTTGTCCACCTGAAGATTTGGATTCAGTTGTAATTTAGTGGTACATAAGGGAGAAATGCGTTACAATTATCTGGCATCTCTTTGAGGTCCGGGATCTATGATTTAAACCGTGTTCATCAAGAGAGAGATAGAGAAAAGGGTGCATAGAAAGGAAGGGAGGTTACCCAGAGCTAGTTCCGGTTGGCTAACCTGCACTGGGGGAAGAGTTAAGGGGGTAAAAAAGGAAAAAGAGTGCAAGGGGGTGATATAGAGAAAGAGAGACGAGCGCGAACAAAGCGCGTAGACTATATATAGAGTGGTAGGGGGCGGAGTTCTTAAAGTCTACCGAGAATACCCGTAGGCCGCAGGATACCTTAATAACACGAGTAAGGCCTTCAGCGCGGATCTTCTTTGGGAGCACTGACCTAAAGCTTTGAGTTCTGATAGTGGGCCTGATAGTGGGATAGTCCAACTGGTCCAGTGGTCTGCACGTCACTTCTCTCTGGGCAATGGCAACCGTAGGCGCATGTTGGTATCCTTCTGTATTGTTGGTATTTGTTAGCTTAGGCATATGCGTCTCCATTTGATTGATTCAAATTGGTATGTTGTTGCCTTGTTTTTTTTTACAGTATTTCGTGCATTTCTTTACTAGCCTGATTGTATAGCCTAACCTAATTTTTGGGTGTTTGAATAGATGTAGTGGTCTTCAGCGTCGTCATTACTTAAAAGCGTATAGGTGTCTAAAAGCACCCTCTTTTAGTTTGTTTTTGTTATCACACTTTCTACCTCATTTATTGTTGTTACTGTTACAATACTTGGTGTTCTTGTATTGATTCATCTGAACTGCATGTATTTTTCTATTAGTTGAATGTATTTATATCCACGCCTGCTATGGGCTCCTGATGGCCTGCAGTAGTCTCTAAATAATTAAAATGATATCGCGGGGAGACAGATAATACGTGCGAGCGTCTCATCGCTGTTGCATGTGGCACACGTGGGGCTGTTGGCCATTCCAATAAGGAAAGCATATGAGTTCGTAAATGCAACGCCTAGCCACCGACGGTACTGAATGGTCTGTTCACGTCGTGCTAACCCATGCGGCAGGTGCATCGGTATTCCCGGAGACAACGAACGCAAATGACGGATGGTGAAAACGTTCCAGTCCCACATAGGCCAAGTACATTCACGGGAAATTAATCGCAGCCCACTCGCAGCGTGTGTTCCCGAAAGCGGGATCAAGACATGTTGACCACTTTCATGGGCAGATGGGGCGGCTACGTCGGCGTGGTCTTTGCCGCTCATATTGCAATGTCCTGGATACCATTGAAAGATCATGTTGTCTACCTTGTGATGGCTGCGATGAATATGTGTCGAATTTCTGAGGCCAGTTGTTCATCGGGTCCACGGCCTATTGGTTTTGTATGTACTCAAGGGCTGCCTTGGAGTCACTGAAGACGGTCCGTTGTTGTAGTGGGTCCTGGTTAATGAAATCAAGTGCAGCACAGAGGGCCACTAGTTCTGCACCCGTCGATGTGGTCAAACATTAAGTTTTTAATTCGATTTCTTCAGATTTTGTCAGGATGATGACAGCAGCAGCAGAGCTGTTGAGTTTTACCGAACCATCTGTGTAGACATATTGCCGGAATCTGTGCGCATTGTGAATGTGTTCCAAAGTTGCTTACTTCAAAGCTTGCAGCGACGCTCCAGCCTTCTTTCTGATTCCTGGATTTGTCAATTGCACTTGCGGCTGGTGCAGACACCACAACTGAGTCTGATAATAGTGTAGAAGACGTAAATTGTGATGCAAAGTAGAAATGATATCTTACAATATTTTTGGCAAAAGTTGTGTATGGCCTCTTTGCTGACACGCAAGCAAGATGGTGTAAGGGAATCCGAGTCAGGTGTCGGGTGTGTGCTCAGATTTCATCTGTATCAATGTTCACCAAATTGCATAGTGTTGTTAAGTAGCTCATTCGACACACGTACAGCTTCTTCGAGGTGTGAAGGCAATGGTCCGTAGCCGCCCGCCATCGGTTTTTTTTTCCGCTTTGATGCTCCTAATGCTTATGCAACAAAAGAACGAACAAAAATACTTACGAATAAAAACTTCGACTATGAGATCACCTTACATGTTCATCCCAGCTAAACGCCATCGATTAACAGAAACATGTCGCTTTGACACATACACATGGCTGTCTGCGTTAGTCGCGTACATCTTCCTTCCTGTATTCGACAACCTCACTATGGCGAATGGGACCCGTTATTTCGTACACGCAAATGCATAATTTAAAATTTACCACCGGGGTTGAACCATCGTTGAGCTCCTGTTGAAGGTATCGCGATTTCTATCTTTGCGATAGTGCGCACAGCCCAATTTCATCCACAGCGGCACAGAGAAACACCGTAGCACATCAAAATTTAAAATCGAAACAAGGAAGAAATGCCGTTGCGCAAACAGCTAACCGAAATTTCTCGGAAGTACAACGAAAACCGAAGCATGTGAAGGCGCTGAAGCAGTAATTCAGACGCGTAATCCAACCGTACGCGTCATTCAGGTGCTGACGGCAGGCGGCCTGTTAGGATTGGCCTGCAGGGTTACTGCTCTGCAAAGCTATTTCAGCCCGCTGCACGTGCTTCGATCAACCCGCGGTACTGGCGCCCTTCGGAAAACCAGCGAGGACGACAGCGCTAATCCACCACGCGCCTCGTTCGTAGAATCGGTGACGACAGGAGGGCGGGCCACGTTTGGCACCCAACGTATTGTTGGTTGATTTGCCGGGTCGTCATGGTTTCTCTGCAGCAAGAAGAGCTTTCCCTAACAAAAGGGGGCTTTGCGGTACGGGGGCCCCAGGATTCCTCACAGTCTGCTGACACCTGTGGCGACTACAGGAGAAAGGCAGCTCTGCAATTTAGAGGCGCAAGACAATGGGCAACCGGCAGCCGCGCTGGGGGGTCAGCTCGGAGAACCGACGCGTATTTCACGACTCAAGATAATGGACAACCGGCGGGTCAACTTCGATGACGGGTCGAACTGTTCTCTCACCTAGGGAACTAGGGACCAATGGAGTGTTTATAAACAGCTGTTGTCGGCTGCTAGAGTGTGCTCCTCGTCGTGCTCTGTGCTCGTGTTCGTGCTCATGAGCTGTGTTCTCATATGCTGTATGATTCGTATTGCGCGCTCCACTTGGGAGCCACGCTTATACTGTCGAATATATCTCTTGTTTAAACTGTAAATACTGTAAATAAACCCTGCACGCCTAGTTCCTCCCAAGTTCCTCTCTACGACCTTCAACCCTTACAAATGGCGGCAGCGGCGAGATCGTCCTCGAAATCTTACAGGCCCTACGCTGAGCCCGCTCCTCTGATAGTACTTGCCGTGTTGCGTTCAAACGGCCAAATTCAACGTTCTAGGCAAGAGAGAGAGAGAGAAAGGCAAAGGAAAGACAGGGAGGTTAACCAGAGATGATCTCCGGTTGGCTACCCTGTTCTGGGGGAAGGGAAAGGGGATGCAATAGGTGAGAAAGAAAGAAGGATAAAAAAAGGAAAAAAAACCTAAGCACACACACGCACGTACACACGAACTATTTCTGTGGGCACTGTCACGCAACCCGCAAAGGCATTCCTAGTCTTACGCAGTGTCACCGTACAGTCCTGCGCCACACAGTGTACTATCACAATTTGTCAGAAAGTCCCGTGTCTTTCAAGTATCGCAGCAGCGCCTTCATAGCGGATCGCGCTGATGTTCGCGTAGGCCAGGTTCCAAGGATCTTCTGTCATTGGGCGCTTGTCCAGTTTGTCTAAGGTGGCTGAGAGGACAGTTCTTTGTAGGTTAAAACGAGAGCACTGACAAAGAAGATGCTCGATCGTTTCGTTGCACCCGCAGAGGTCACACAGTGGGCTGTTGGCCATTCCGATAAGGAAAGAGTAGGCGTTTGAAAATGCTACTCCAAGCCATAGACGGATAAGAAGGGTGCAGTCACGTCGTGGAAGCTCGGACGGAATATGGAGCCGTAAATTAGGGTCCAGAGTATGGAGGCGTGCACTTGTGAAATCCGATGAATTCCAGTGGGCTAATGTCAGGTCACGCGCAAGTGTGGCAAGTTTTTTCGCTGCGTCGGCTCTCGAAAGAGGAATTGCAACGCAGTTGACGCCGTCATGGGCAGATCGGGCAGCTGCGTCTGCTCGATCATTGCCATGTATGCCACAGTGACTAGGCAACCACTGATAAATTATATCGTGTCCTTCGTCAACTAGTCGATGGTGGACTTCTCTGATCTCTGCGGCGAGCTGCTCATGTGATCCATGGCGCAGTGCTGAGAGTACACCCTGTAGGGCTGCCTTGGAATCACAGAAGATTGACCATGCCTGGGATGGTTCCTCCTTAATAAAATGAAGAGCCGCACGCAGGGCTACGAGTTCAGCAGCTGTCGTTGATGATACATGTGACGTCTATAGCTGTATCTTGACGGATCTTCTTGGTATCAGCACAGCGGCAGCTGCGCTTGCAGATGTAACTGAACCGTCGATGTAAACGTGTACGCGGCCACTGTGCACCTCATGTAAATGTTCTAACGTGGCCTGCTTAAGGGCAAACGAGGACATGTTGGCTTTCTTCATGATTCCTGGGATGGTGAGGCGTATGTCAGGTCTGTGCAGGCACCATAAGGGTAAGGATGGTCTTGCTGCAGGCATGTAGTTCGATGGCAATGAGGGGCGATTGGCATCAATTAAACGACTGAAAGTTGTGTGTGGCCTTTCCGTGGGTAGAGCGGCAAGATGGTGAGAAGGTAAACGGGCAACGTGCCGAATATGCGCTCTGAGAGCGTCGGTTGCCAAGTACGTTGATATTGGGTGATCTCGAGCTGTGACGATCGTTGCCGCTGTAGACGCACACCTCGGAAGACCGAGACACGTCCTTAGGGCCTGAGCTTGTAGTCCCTGGAGTACACGCAGGTTTGTTTTGCAGGTGTTGCCAATCACAGGGAGGCTGTATCTTGCGAAGCCGAGGAACAAGGCGTTATACAGCTGCAGCATTGACCGCACCGAAGTGCCCCATGACTTTCCGCCGAGAAATTTGAGGAGATGTATTATTGTCAATAATCTCTTCTTCAGGTATGAAACATGCGGGCTCCATGATAGGTCTCGGTCAATAATTACCCCTAAAAAGCGGTGTTTTCGTGCATTTGCTACTGCTTGCCCATTGACCTTTACACTGTAACGCTTCATTTCCTTCCGAGTGAATGTAACAAGGCAGCATTTCTCTGAAGACAGCTCTAAGTTCTGTTTTCGCAAGTACAGAGATGTTATCGTAGCTGCCTTTTGCAGCCGTGCTCGTACCTGCAGCCGTGTTACGGCAGACGCCCAAATGCAGATATCGTCGGCATATATTGATACCTGAGCTGTGTTGGGCAAGGATCGGACTAGGCCAACGAGCACTAGGTTGAAAAGCGTCGGGCTTAACACTCCGCCTTGTGGTAGTCCACGGCACGTTTGGTGTTGAGTCGTGGCGCCATCCTCGGTCATCACGAAGAAATGCCTGTCGGTCAGATAACTGCACAGCCACTGAAAAGTGCGGCCACCAATGCCGGCTTCAGTAAGAGCATTTATAATGGCATAATGTGCTATATTATCATAGGCGCCTTTTATGTCTAGGAATAATGCAGCAGTGAGTCGTTTCCGGCGTTTTTGATGCTGAACGAATGTAACCAAATCGATGACATTATCTATGGATGAGCGCCCACGCCGGAAGCCAGCCATAGCATCTGGGTACACGTTCTAACTTTCCAGGTACCATTCCAGGCGAGTCAAAATCATTCGTTCCATTATTTTCCCTATGCAGCTGGCCAGAGCGATGGGGCGGTACGATGACAAGTTTAACGGTGATTTGCCAGGTTTGAGAAGTGGAACCAAGCGACTGCATTTCCAGTGACGTGGAACCAAACCGTTGCGCCAAGACTCGTTGTAATGGTTTAGTAGCATGAGTCGTGCTGTCTGCCCAAGATTGGCGAGCGCCGCATAGGTAACCCCGTCCGGGCCAGGTGACGAAGAGCGCCTGCAAGTCGCCAGTGCCGCTTCAAGCTCCTCCAGCGAAAAAATTACATCCATGCGGGAATCCCGTGGCACAGGAGTAGCACATGGTGTAATTGCGCGTTGGAACTGCAAGCTGGAAAGTCTTGAGCAAAATTCTTCAGCAATGTCAATTTCGCTGCGACCTTGGTGCAAAGCGAGGGCTTTGAAAGGGACACGCTGTTGTGGTGATACGCGAAGCCCACGCACGGTTCTCCATATTTGAGATAATCGCTGACGTGGATCCAAGGACTCACAGAAACGTTTCCATCTTTGAGATTGTAGTGCATCGATGCGACGTTGAATCTTCTTTTGCATCCGCCTTGCCTCTCGGAGATCATGGATGGATTTAGTTCTCCTGTATCTTCGTTCAGCCCGCCGGCGAATTGCTCGTAGTCGCTGCAGTTCTGCTTCAAATTCTGCATATTTCGGGAAAGGCTGGAAACTACGCGTAGCCTCTTGCATGGCTTTTTGAATTTCGTGTTCCGGACTTGAAGGGTTCCCTTGCTGACATACTCCCTCCATGTGCGACCGAAACGCCGACCAGTCAATTCGCCGGAGCGTCATGGAGGAGTATTTTGATAGTCCCTTGATCTTCAGGTACGTCGGAATATGGTCGCTTCCATGTGTTTCAATGTCTGTAAACCATTGCACGTTTCTTTCAAAAAGCCGAGAAACCAGGGTCAAGTCTAGGCAGCTGCTGTAGGTAGGCCCGCGTAAATATGTCGGACTACCATCGTTGAGGCAGTAAAGGTCGTGCTGTGTGGCAAAGGATGCTATTCGCCTTCCCCTGGAGTCCATCTTCAGGCTCCCCCAAAGCGGATGGTGAGCATTAAAATCTCCTGTGAGAATCGTAGGGCCGGGTGTCGCTGATAGCACGTCGTGTAGTCGTTTAGAGTCGAAGCCACTTGAAGGAGCAATGTACACAGCAACGAGTGTGAACGTAAGCTTATTCGATTTCACGATTAAACAAACGTACTGGTTGTCGTCATGAGGCGGAACTGGGTGCAACACGTAAGTCAGATCACTTCTAATATATACAATTACCTTGCTCACATCACCACAGGTAGAGGACATGAATGCCTCATAGCCAGAAATACGTATAACATTCGGCACGTTCGGTTCGCAAATTACAAGGATGGGAAAACGGTTTTCGAAGACAAAATGTCTAAAATCTGAAATTCTTGATTTGAGACCACGGGCATTCCACTGCAGTAAAGATGCTTTCTTGACTTCCTTGTGGAAGGGCAGCGAGGGGCGGGCCATGGTGCTATGCGATGCTTTCAAGTACTGGAGTCAGCGCGTCCAATACTTGCAGTGCGCTACGAGCAGCTGGAGTGTCCATGTTCGTCAGTAGCAGACGCATGACATTCGTGAGCGATTTGAGCATGGCAATCACTTGTGAGTCCTTGTCTTGCATTTGGTCAACTGTAGTGACATTTGACTGTAAATGGCGAGTCATTTGTTGTGGTTCTGGCGCGTGGCATGTTCTCGGCAGTGCCGGCCACGCATCACTTGATGAAGCATGGCCACTTCTTTCGTTGACATTCGTGCTCTTACTCGAGACAGATGGAACAGCAGGTGGCGTTGCCGGACGAGACATTTCCCTTGAACCGGAAGAGGGTTTCATGGACTTTCGTTTCCGGGAGCGATGTCGCCTTATCGCTTCAGAAGCATCTCTGTGTGACGATCCGTCTCTGGCCATTTTCCTCAAGATTTTCTGCTCTTTCTTTAGGCGTGGACAGTCTTTTGAGGACGCAGCGTGCGATCCTTGACAATTTGGGCACTTGAGCTCTGTTGCACGGCAAGTGTCGGTGTCGTGATGTTCGGAACATCGTGGGCATATCGTTGTATTTCGGCAGACAGCACTCACATGTCCAATTCTTTGACACCTTCTGCACTGAAGTGGTTTTGGTACAAAAGGTCGTACCACATGACGAAAGTGGCCGACCTTTACATGTGATGGTAGGCAGTCACCTTTAAACACGAGCCTTACACAGGTCGACTTGCCAAGGCGCCGAGCTTGTAGTAAGGCAACACCATCTGTCGCAGGTTTGATTAAAATTGGCAGGTCGCTGTCGTTAATGGATGTGTCAATGTCATAAACAACACCGGCCGTTGTTTCGTTGTCTTGCGGAATGAGGTAGTGGACATTAATGTTGCCCAGGAGCTTGACTACCATCAAAGCATTGATTGCGCTTCGGTTGTGGACGTCAATAGCCAGGATGTTCTTTCGAGTATTAATTCTGATATCTTTGATTTCTCCTGGGACAAGAGCCTCCAGAGAAACGGAAATCGCTTGTAGATTAAGGCGATTGAGGTTGTCGGTGGGTGCGTCCGGCACAAAAAGAATTGTGTGCGCCGATGGCCTGCGCTGTGGAATGACGGTAGACTTACTTGACGAAGACCGTCCGCTGTTTCTTCTCTTGGCCATCCGGTGTACCACTCTTTCGAAGCCTTCGTCATCTGAGGCGTCATCGCTTGAGTAGGAGTACAGCGCAGTGTCCTCGCTGTCAGCTTGACTCGGTGGGCAATTTCTCTTCCTCGGGCCGGTACCTGACGAAGCAGTCACGTCGCGTCGGCATTCTGCAGACTCCACTTCCATTGCCGTGGCAATGAGAGCGGCGTCTCCTAGTAAAACACGGGAAAAAGCCGAAAATACTGCAGCGCGAAGGAATAGTGGTCTCTACGAGAATCACTTCGTCTTCCTTCCGTTCTAGGCAAAACCCGCAATTACTGTTGGCAGGTGAATAAGGAAACGACGAAGCAGTCGTTGCTCAGGAAAAGGGTGACAAGGCAATGTGCAGTACCGAAGATGGACAATTAAATTGAGTATTACTCTATTAATTTTGCGTTTTTATAAAGTGTCTTTCTCACAGTATTTACCATGCGTTAAAGAAAACACAGTTGTTTGCTTTTGAAGAAATTTCAGCTAGTTTTACGCTGTGTCCTTAAGGAATCTTTTGCCACATGTATTTCTTAGTCGCGCTGGCTTGAGTACTGCAATCCGAATATGCACTGCTTTTCTGCAAAAAAAAAGTTATTTCGCTTAAGTTAAGGCACCTATCTGTACGCAACGGGAGGTTATTTCAACCTGAAATTAAACGCCCTTGACTATGTTTGGCTGTTGCAAGACGAAGTAGCACTGTGTTTACAGCCGCGTAGGCCGAGACACCAGCGAGACGCCCAAGCGAAATCCCTCGAGCCGTTTTCTACTCGGGGCACCGCTTTTCCCTAGACCAGAGTTTACGTCACAGGCACGAAAAGTGTAATTCGCGTAAAACCGGACTTACCCGAGAAATTCCAGAGCACGGAATGAACTGCCAGCATGCATCGCACGATCTCCTTTTGTTCATGAGGGGCCATGGTGTACAGCTCCAGGGCATGAGACCACGTTTCGTTTCTCGGAGCTCAAACGCTCTCGCGTTCCTGATTTAGGCAAGGAACGGCAGTTGTCCAAGGAACGACAGTTGTCGCTAACTAATTACGAGTAGCGCCGCGGCGCCTCATAACCCTTTGTCGCATCGGGACGTTACATTTCATAACTTGGTTTCGTTCGAGCAGGCGCGCTTCACTAGGGGGAGACTTGACGAGTGAGTTCTTTAGACGTGAACTCCACGGGTAACGTACGCTTCGATATGGCAGACAGCGGGCGCTCGAAGATGAACCGGGAGAGACACGTTGCTGCGGCGTGAGGGTATCGTGTTCAGATGCATCGGTCTAGAAATTAAGGTCATTAACTCTTAAATGGAACTGCTGGATAATCGAAATGGAGATTCCACTGGTCTGGCATCCCCATTTTGTGTGTGCATGTGCGCATATGTGCAGTGTAATGATGCCATCCGCCTGATTAAATGGGCCTGGCTTGGCGAAATAGCATGTGGTCCGCGGGTAGCATACGCTGCTGTGAACATCTCAGCCTTGTTCTCAGCCAGTGCGTGGAGCTCGCAAGCGGAGCGCGAAGTCACTTTTCTCTCAAACGCCCTCTTTTCAAACAGAAGCCTGCTCCTCACTCTTTTCTGGACGCTTTATTTTGTAATAAAACGGATTCCCGTACGCGGCTGCTAATGATAGCTGCGGTCGGCTACGCAGCGTAGATACCGCGGCCACCGCGGGGTGCCGCCACGTGTCCACTGGCTAAGCACACTGCGGCTCGCGGAGCAACCGCGTTTGGCTTACGTTTAGCGCATCGTAGGCACCGAAATCGGAAGTCGTGGCATCTACGTTAATATCCACAATGAAATTTGAACTGCGCGCCACGGTTACATTTATAGGGCGCAAGGTTGTGGGCACGCCCCACTCCGCCGTAGCCTTTGCAGCGCAAGGCATTGAAGAAGGAACGGGGCCTCTGCGGAGGCCATGTTTGAGTGCCACAGACTCCGCTTTTGCTGAGCGCATCGAAGTACTTTTTTGCTGCTGGGTATTTCTTGAATGGCCGATCTTCACTTCAGATGCCTTTCTCCGCTTCGATAAAAAAGTGGTACAGTGCCGCTTTGAAACTATGGGCTCTGTTGTAATCTCACCGCTGGCACCGGTTGTTGCAAATGGGTCGCAAGCCCCAAGGGCAGCGTTGGCCTGGTGGCCTGGGGCACAACTGGAAGCATCCGAAGGTCCTGGCAAAGCATGAGTCGACTGCTAACAGAACAACTTGTTTATTCTAGCATCGCAAAAGAGCGGCCGGTCAAGTCGACCGAAGTGGAGAGACGGGAGAGCACGCTACTCGACGGAAGAATTCGGAGCCTCTCTCTTGGCGTCCGGCGGCAGCTGCTTTCATACTCTCGGAGTCGAGGGCAAGATCGTGCGTGCGTGCGCCATCACGTGCGCCTCGTCAGAGGCGCACGTGATGCGTGGCACGGACACGCTGAGAGACACGTTGAGACGAGTAGGTGACGCATCCGCCGGGCCGGCGCCGGTCAGACCTCCTCGCTTCACAGTTGGGGGAGCTCCTCTCCCCGGCTGCCGCGCTTTGACAAGCGTGGGCACCAACATGCACACACACACACACGCACACACGAAGACACGTGGCATTGAAACATGCCTGGACGCGCTTGGCGGGGAGGCGTTGCGGCAGCGCTGAACGGGCCAAAATGTCCGCCGCTTTGAATGAAGCCGCGGCGTCCGTTGCATCCGCGCCGGCTGTACCGCGCGTCGTAGGCGAAACGTAACAGCTTTATTACGTAAAACTGCCACTGCAAGTATTAGCGGTAAGGATGTTCAGGTCTCACCCTAGCGCACGTTGCCACTGCCGTGCGCGCCCTCAGCCATGAGTCAGCGGTTCAGGTGCACAATGTTGTACTCGTGCTCACAAAAAGCCAATGCCACGTGCTTTGGCGCGGCACCATTTTACTAGTCATGCTTATGATTAGGCTAATGAATAATAATGATAATACATACTACTACTATATTGTAGTAATAGTAAAAATAATAATAATAATAATGGCAATATTTTGAAATTGTCGCGGCGTTAAATAGTCAACTAACGTGCGTGACCATATTATGTATTATTAGTCTGGGCATTTACTTTGCAATTGCTTATTGCTTCCCTCATTTGTACATTATCAACTCCGCCTGTGTGATTTCTTTTATCGCCTGTTGGGACGCATCAGTATCGTAGACTGTGATTCTGGAACTCTCACGATGCCTCTGGGCTAAATAACAGGTTGACCTCACTGCTACATCACACGCGGTGGAAGCGCTGCGTGATGTGTGTGACGTCGCAGATACGGCGGACCTGTTATTGAGCCCGAGAGACGGCGTATATGCCAGGCACAGTCCACACTGATGATGTCTCTCTAACGGCGATGAACTAGAAAGGCACACACATGATAACGGTAATGCATAGAAGACGAAGTGCATAATGTGCGGACACGTTATATACAGGGTGTTTCTGCGAACACAAAAAAAAAAGAAAATTAGTTGCCTGTCGCCGATAGCATAGTTCTAGTCCATGGGAAGGTGCACTTGAGGAGGAGGACATTATGTGCAGAAGAAATGGAAATGCATAAGCAAATGAATAACAAAAAAGCACTAATAAAGTGCTTAACTAATTAGATTGTGGCACATATTGTAATTCACAAATTCTAGCCTGTGAGACTGCAAGGAATATCCACGTTAGAATAATTGTGTGCGGGGGGGGGGGGGGGGAGATGGCAACCATTTACGGGATATGCGCTGATAAATTTGCAGTAAAAGAGCACTATCTTTTCATTTGCTTTCTTGAGAAAACATCATTTTATGTATTGAAGCACAAAAATAACTAGAATGCCAATGCATTTCTCCCCAATGTTCGGTATGTAATATCTCAAAACTAATGTCATCCTGAAAATTCGTTCAAAGTATGTGCGCCTTGCGTACTACCCTGCTGGAATTTGTAAATTTCAGCGCGTGCCACAAGGTAATTTATTATAAGCTTAATTAGTAATGTTTTGTTAGTGAGTCGATTGCGCGGTAATGTCGATGGTGCAAGTAATGTCTGCCTTTTCGAGTACACCAGCTCGTGGGCTAGAATTGCTGAATTTGCCAGTCAGTTTAAAAATGTTTTTCGAAATTTTCGCTATAGAACACCAGGTGCAATAAAGTGAAGCCTTCTTTGCCTTCGACGTGATTGTTGCGTCAACTTGTCAGAGAGCCTCCAGAAGAGGGTTATAGCGCCGAAAAAAACAAAACACACAGCAAGCGAGACGGAACAGGCGCCTGTCCCGTCTCGCTTGCTGTGTGTTGTGTTTTTTCGGCGCTATAACTCTCTTCTGGAAACATGCACCAACTAGCCCCCCAACAAGTATTGTCAGAGAGACCGCCTTCGAAGGCGGCACTACACTTCCAACGCGACTCGACCTTAGAACTGCGGCACATTCCCGGCCTTCGGGGCCCATGCAGCAACCCGTGCAGCCCTTGCGCGTTACGCCCCAACAAAGCGTGGCTCATGTCTCTGAGAGGCCAAGTTTACAGAAACTTTGTAAATGCGTCTAGCATGCGTGCCTGCGTGCGTGCGTGTGCGTGTGCGTGCGTGTGCGTGTGCGTGTGTGTGTGTGCGTGTATGTGTGCGCGTGTGTGTGTGTGTGCGCGCGCGCGCGCGCGCGCGTGTGTGTGTGTGTGTGTGTGTGTGTGTGTGTGTGTGTGTGCGCGCGCGCGCGTGCGTGCGTGCGTGCGTGCGTGTGTTTATTTGCGATCACCGTGTATGTCACATTATGCAAAAAAGATGTGAGGCGTGCAGACAGGACACAAGAGTATAGAGGAGTGGACAACACAATTGTATGTCACAATTGTCCTGGAGTGGAGTCCGGAGCCTGGAGTGGCCTGCTAGCCAATCAACTAGGCTAACATCGTCAGCATATAATTAAGCCTTGTATCTCTCTTTCTCCCTGCCTTCGTTACCTACCGTGTGCTACATCCCCGCCGTGGCCCTCGCATTTCGACGGGACCCAATGGCACATAGGTGCGTGTACGTAGAATTTAGGTGCGTGTTGAAGTACCCCAGGTGGTCGAATTAAATCCCGAGTCGCCAGCTATGACGTTGCCTGATAGTCATATTAGTGGTTGTGGCACGTGAAACCCCAGCATTACTGTTTGAAAAATGCTTATAAGTTCCGCTTTAATCAGGATTGCGTGCTTTTCGGCTGCAGGCTGTTGCTGTGCCGCCACACACCCAGTACAAAGCCCGATGAAAAACACCAGGGGCTGAATTCACGAAGATGTTTCGTTAGTAAGTTCTGTTTTTTAGTGGCTGATCGTCTTCGCTAGTAATATGCGCTACACCGCCATTGGCTGGCACGAACGCTTTTAGCGTAAGACTGTTTTGTGAATACGGGCTCAGATGAAATCAGTGGATTGCTCTCGATTACCTTACGAGGGAACAAGAGTGAATGTGTACGGCAGGGCGAAGCCGCGCAAGGAAATAGATCGGAGCTGATGTTACTGGGGTGCGGTACACACGACAGCTTTTATCGTGGTGACGTCACATACCTGACCCAGTTGGCGTCACGATGTTTAAAGAAAAGATCAGACAAGCGCGGAGATGGGCACGCGATGGTTGTTTCTCTTCTTTTTTTTAATTACTGGTGGTGGTTTTCGGACCTCCTTAAAGCTGAATAAAATTCTTTCGCTTTTAACACAGTAGTCTTCGATTCCTCTGTTGCTGGATCTAAGGTGGCGCCCTAATGTTTTACTGAATGTAAAACTACTGGCCTCTTGCACGTGCGACCACGCGTAGCCCTCTTCTAATTTGTGACTATCCTCATCTCGGATGAAGGTTTTAGCATCTTTAGTTGTTAGTACTGTTTTTACATGGCTCGGGAGATTTTCTTTTACTGCGGTTGCATCTCTTTTAGGAATATCGTATGCACAATATTCACTTGCACACCACATTCACAGTTTGGTACATTGACGCCATCTTTCATGAACGGAGCATGACAGCTGTGGTCTGCCGATTGTGGTGCACATCTAGGCACTTTTTTGCTGTTGTTACTTTTCTACATGTTTAAAAATAAACATTACAAAAGTACCCGCCGTCGTGAGTCAGTGCCTATATAGTGTTATGGTGCTGACAACATGGCCGCCCCGTCGATTCACGGCTGCGACTGATGCATTGTGACGGGAGCAGATTACAAAAAACACTCATGTTTTGCTCTTCGGTGGGACGTTTATAAACGCTAAGTTTTCAAAACTCATTCGACGCCAACTCCTGTGGCGTTCTTCATACGGTACTGCGCAGCTTTAGTTAGGGCAAAGCGTCATAATTATTTATATACGTGTTACACAAAGAATCTTCAGAAAACATGACACCAGCCATTGTCACGCTCAGTATAACTTTGGCAAATGCAATTTGACGTCATTACACTTATTGAAGACATTTATGATACGTAGGAAGCTTGACAAAAGAAGCTTGACCAAATAATGTAAATGTCAATTACTTAGCAGAAAGCAGCGAAATGAAGTTGGATCGCGGTAGAAATTTCTGAGTATTGAGGGATTCACTTGTCGGTGCACTGTATTTCATACGACCAATAGGCCCTCGCGCACTGAACATTTCAACACCATTAAGCATCTTTAAAATGGTGCTCAATTTCTTTCGTGACTCTCAATCTCGCTCTTAAGAGGTAAGGTGGAATCACTGATATCGACAAATGAAGATTTTTGTTGTGGCGACTTTTTCTGGCAAGTAAGTGTTATTATGGGGCAACGCACGACACAAGACTGCATCGAATTAACTTTCAATGCGGTCAATCGCTGTCCCGTTTAAAAAAAATATTTATAATCTGAAAAGTAACGTTGTTAGTCATCGCACAATGCTGCACCTTCAAGGTTTCAAAATGTTTAGATTGAAGTGCCAGTAATAACTGTAGAGCCTAATAGCAACGGTTGCCGTAATTACCTACAATTTCCTTCGTCAATTTATCTTTATGAGCTGCTATTTTCGAAATCTCTGATGAACAAGCATTACAAGAAAGGTTCGTTGTAATCGACAAAGGTAGGAACTATGCCCCTCTTTTGCTGGGTCATGCTTGGCGAGCGCTTTCAGACTAAATGCGCGTGATTTTTGTGTTTCTCGTGGAGACCATTGGTAAGAGAAGGAACTCCGAGTAAAAATTACGACGTTTTACTTCGAAACTGCTCTTTTCTCTCATCCTGTTGAATATCTTGCAGTCGGTAGAAAACGGCCTCCATAAATAAGATATACACCGCGAGTTCACTGAAAGTTGGAGTAGGTGTCAAACGTATTCAAGAAGCTGAGAGCCAAGTCGTAGCAAAAGGCGTATTGCTCCTGTAAAACAGAAAGAGAGAAGAGTTCTTTTACGAGATCATGACAGTGCCGCAATAAAGAACTCATCAGAAAACCAGATCACTTTGTATACATCGCCATCAACTGAATACAATTTCAAAAGTGCAAAGCATACATAGTACATTTTTGTAAGGAGCAGTAGTAATATCCAACTGCAATTGCAGATATGAACCGCTGCATCGTCATTGCCTAAGTGAACTGTGCGTTACAATTCTCAAATTGCTCCAGCAGTGCACTGAGGATATGTCCCGAGTCGGATCCTAAGAGAACTGAACAAGACTCAAGGAAAAAAAATGTAGCAAACGTAAATTGGAATTGGATGCCGATGTTGATAGAAAATACCTGACAAAAAGCAAACCTTCTTTCACGGCTTCCAGTTTTCTTTGAGAGCACTACGCTTTCATAGGAACTGAAAAACCTGAAGGATTATTTTAAGCCGTGAGACCGCGCTAGTTGGTATTCCATGCTGACGTAACCAGCGCAAGAATGGACACAGGACACTAGTAGTCAGGCGACAAGGACGAGCGCTTCTTCCCTGTCGCCTTACTACTAGTGTCCCGTGTTCACTCTGGCACTGTTTACATCAGCATAGATTGTTTAAACTTACTTTCAAGAACTCCACCTGAAATCATGCCTTCTCGTACTGCATTCGAGGTATTAGTGTAGCCAGATGCGCAGCTCCCATGTTGATATCGATTCACTAAACTAGTGGTACCCCGTGCAGTGATATACCATGGTGCACTAAGCATTGACTGAAACTGGACTGTATCCCGCTGCTTATTTTCCACGAACAAGAAAACGCGTTGCCATGGTGAGCCCTCCATGTTGAGAGCATAGATGAACTAACCGATGTGGAACACTATGAGCCACACTCTATGCACTTACCGAGTCGACGATGAATTCGGGACGGCTACTGCGCACGTTGCGCACTGATCGGAACACGTCGAGTTCCTGTTCCAGTTTGAGCTGATCGCATATCGCTGCCGACACGCAGTACAGGCCGCTTTTCTGGCAGCCATCCCTGAAATCAAAAGGAACATCACAACATATGCGGGAATACACCGTAAAAGAAGTTTACACCCCTCGGGGCTTATCTTGCACAAAACAATGATCGTCATCAACCTTACTTGCGTTTCCTATCTTGAAAACTCGGCGCTCGTTACTTTCCCGTCGAGAGTGCTGTGTCAAGCTGATAACGCTCAAGCCGTTTCGGACCAGGAAGTACCGGGCTCGCAGCGTTAAAGAAAGGAAATGCGGGCGAGACAGATGACGATTATTGTTTGGGGACAAAATACAACCCAAACGGTGTAAACTTTTTTAAAGTGTAGTCGTAGTTTCAAAGTCGGAAGGCAGAGGTCATACGACATGTTCTAACTTTTATGAGCATTTATTTAATAGCTAGGTTTTGGAAATGAAAGAAAAATGAATGCATGTCTACTTCATCTCATGGCGGATAATAACCACAAAATTTAGCTCGGGACTGTGGATAGAGCTAATACTCGACTCCAAGAAATCCAAGCAGCATTCTCCAGCAAGCAAAATTAGAACAGCTTCTTCACATCTAGTTCAAGTCATGCAGGATTCCTTCTAACGAAAATCAATATAATGATATAGTCGCAGAATAATTAGCGCATCATTTATAAAAAAAATAGGTTTGCAGAACGATGCATATATCAAAACTGCCTCCAGCATGTCAAGCACGCTATTGAGGGATTCGTGGAGTTAACAAGTTAAACTGTAGCAAAACATTCTACAACCAAAATTTCTGATTCTATTCGACCTGGCTTACAAAAATGTTGGCACTTAGCCTCAGCGCAGAGTCACACTAATCCTTTTTTTTCTGTAACTTGCTGGCATCTAAATAGTTATGAATGTTCCAAGTAGTAAATTAGACCCGCATACAGAAGAGTGGACTACTAACTGCGTGCGCCTTTAGAATGAAGGTGGAGAGAATTTGCGCAGTTACGTTTCTAAGCATTCCAGTTACCTGCTAGTAGCTATTATCAGATAAAGAACACAAGGAATGGTTAACTTTAGAAACATTATCTGAGCCTGCACGAAGCTACAGAGGAAGCCCATCGAGTTTCTCGAAAAGAAACTTTCGTACTTGAAGAAAATGCCGTCCTCATTCCGCAGTGCCATAGTGGAGCTTTCTTGCTGAGAGATTCGTAAGGGTTTCCTTTGAAGCTCTGCGCTGCAGCCAGGTGGGTGACAATTGTTCATTTAATAGAATTTCTTCTTCATTGCGTTGCCCTGCCGCAAACATTCGCAATATAGACACGTGTATGTCACTTTTACGTGAGTGGTTGCGTGGCAGCTCCACGTTTGCGCGCCACATTTCGGGAAAATTTCAACTTTATATTTTGTCATACATTATTCGTAGTAAAATTCTACATTCCTTTCTTCCTTGATATTTTTTCGTTTAATTACGTAAACGCGAAGTATGTTGTACCAACTGATATCGAGGAGCTACTGTACTCTATTGCACTCACAGGCACTGCACCACGACTGTTCTCCCTTCGGCTTGCATCTGCCACCGGTTGACGCGCTGCAGTATCTCCAGCACCACGTCGCAAGAGCTCGGCACGGTGCTGCTCCTGTACCACGACTGTGAGCGGAACTGCTTCACTATGCGCGCTGGTTGCTGCAAACCGAGTAAGCCGCTGTTTGCATGGAGCACGACAGTAACTGGGCTAGAAATGTGCTACTCTGAACCACGTGGCGAGTGTCACAAATGATGGCATGCTCGTGTATCGCCGCTGATTGTAGCGTTAAGGGTACATTTTCTATGACGTCGCAGTTCGCTATGACGATATCATTTTGCTTAGACACGGTTGGTGCTCGGAGCAGTTGCACAAGAAAGACGGCAGGCTTCAGCGGTCCTTTCGGATGTGAAGTTAACTCATGTTTTGCGACAGTGGCAGTTCCCAGTGAAGATGAGTTATTCCCCAGTGACGATGAGCATATCCTTTGATTATTGCTGTTGTTGCAGTTCGGGGAAACACGATATTTTTTTTGGTTGCCTGCTTCTTTCTTAAATATTGGCATTGACACACTACGAGTAACTCAAAACGAACTCGTCGGTTATAGATTGGTTTGCCGAAGGCCGGGGAAGCGTGTTTTCGTACAAAAACGTCTAATGAGAAGAAATTATTTCAAAAAGCATTCATTTTTTTATAATTCATGAAATGTTATTTGAACTGTGTGATAATACGGGAAAAGATAGAGAACATAAGATAAACTGCGACATTTCCTTCTCTATGATGAACTCAACTTCCTTTGTGCATGAAACAGTAATACACGTACGGAAATTGAAATTACGAACTTCGACAGACATAAGAGCTCTCAGACTTCCCTTGTCCAAGTAGGTTACATATACTTAGGTAAAAAGCATGCCTTTATAGAACTTTTTATTGGCAGTGTGGCCAAAGGCTTCCGCAGATTCTTCTTCTTTTTTTGGTTCACAGAGATTTAGCATTCTATTATTCATTATATTTGATTAAGAAGAGCTCGGTGCATTATGTTGATTTTGTTTGTTTTGTGCAAAAGAATCACACTTCCATGTTTCCATCGCTGAGAAGTACAACGTACAAGAACCCACATGGTTGAGGTGACTGCAGCGCGGCATTTTAAATTATTCAAATTTGTCTCTTTACAATTTTTTGTAATCAGTCTTTATGTAAGTCAATATTTAGGCAGCAGGTGAGGAAGCAGCTGCTGCGTTAAAGCTTTCGTGCATTTAAGGCTCGATTACATGTTTTGAAAGTCGTGCCGTAGTTCCTCAAATTGACTCTGAGCCCAGAAATTCTACAACAACTGATGTCATGAGTGAACTCGCGCAGTGCCATGACCGATATATTTGAAATTTTCCATTTTCTCTGTGCATTTGCGGTAACACATCGTACGGCACTCGGTAACTGTGAATGCTCTGAGTTACCGAGTTAGCTACGTGGCGCTGTTGCGACATCTCTTGTTGGTGCTGACGTTGTCGACACTGTCGAAGTTGCTAATTTCCATCAACAACCTTAATTAACGTCGGCGCCACCTGTGGTGTGAAGATTGTGCCATATTTGAGACTTATCATCATCGCTGTCTTGTAAGCCTCATTTATGCCACCGCCGGCGGTGTTTTCAAGAGTGTGACAATCAATAATTTCCCGCGAACACACCATTATCTTGTCAAGAAAATTTTTTCTGCGCGATCCACAGAATCTATTCCTCGTACACTACAATGGACGAATAATGGCCTCCCAAATACACGCAGAGATTCCACTGCTCTCTAAGTATGTGCGGAGCAGGAAAGGTTGCACTAGTTCCCCAGCATGGCTCTTCAGCGATAGCGCAGTGGCTTGCGTTTTACACGTTGCTTGCAAATACATTGCAAATACGCATTGATTCACTGGAACGGATTCGAATGCCAGTGGGGGCGGTTGTGTAGGAGTTCGATTTTTATTCGCTCTGTAGGAATGGCGAAGCTGTGGATGACAAGGTGTCTTAACAAAGAAAGGAGTCATTGGTGTGTGTGTTCGATTACGAGAGTGGTCGTCGCTGGCCTCACCGAATGAGTGGGCATACGAAACAGACGGACTTACGGCAAACCCAGTTTGCCAGTTAACCACTGTCGCCGCAAAACAAGAAAGGTTAATGGTGACGCTTCTGCTTTTATAACGCTTCACTGCAGTTATGTTCTCATTGCAATTTTAGTGACTGACGACATCCTCGTCCAAGGAAGCTGTCCTTTAGCCTTACGTTGTCTTTCCTCTGGAAAATACCAGATACAGCTGGATGTAAGCAGCTCCTATGTCTTTGTAGTGTCGTCCACCAGTGTTGGCGCACATGTTCCACAAAAAAAATGTACCTGTTTATTTCGAATGATGGCGCGAGAGCACTGGTATACATTCGAAACGTATAAGTGGCATACCTTTGCATATGTTTAAGAAAAATAGGAATTATAGAGTCCATTCTCTCGCAGCGGCTATTACGTTGCTTTAAGCATTGAGTTGTTTTAGAAGCTGTAAACACATACGTGCCCTTATCTTCTGAGAAATGACACGATGCCGAGCTTACTAAGGCCATCCGTAGTTACTGATTAAGCTGTTATCTTTGCGCTTTCCATAGCGCTGAGTTCATTGTGCTCATAATAGTGGCTCTTATTTCTGACTCACAATAAACAACACATGTACAAATTTTCAGCAACCAAACCAATATTTTTTGCAAAAGAAATGATTTTGCGCCAATGATAAGGTTCATGTGTAGAGTGCGTGTTTATAAATTATTTTTTTAAAAATGAGTGTCACAAGTCCTTTCGGAATTTTTCTACGCCATGACCTTACTGCCAATTTTGGTGCTTCTGAGAACGTAATCTAAACGCCAGTTTCTTGTCAATATGTTGCGCTCTGTGTAAGTTTACAACACTTGGCCAGACTACACGCCCCGCTACAGTACTTGGGCCGAGAGAAACGCCACCTTAATGGCTCGAGATTAAAATCATTTGCAACATGGTTCTTTAACCTTCAACCGAAGTCGACATGCATGATATTATGCTCTACTAAAGGATTAGAAGTAGCACTTTCTCGCAACGCTAAACATCTGCTGTTTCACAAGATTTACCAACGAGTTTCATTGAACGCGCTGTTATAAACCGTGTGCGAAATCATCAGCTGCGACGAAGGGTTGATTCTCTGACCAACTTGACTCAACTGATGCGACAGTCGGCAAAAATATTTAAAAAGAAATTAAAACATAGTCAACTTAGATACATCTCCTTCAAGCACATAAGTATGCTCTCGTGAGGTCACGCGATATCATCAATTTCTGATAACAAATTATGAAGTTCAGGTTGGAACACCACAAGCTGCTTTCCTAGCTCTAAAGATACTGCAATAAACGGTTTTATGGAGCTTCGATAAACAAAGATGTGCAGCTACCTGAGGGGCTCGCTTTCAAGCAGGATCAGGATGCATAAAAAACACTAGCTTTTGAGAAATGTTTACGCATCCATGTTTTTCGGAAGCCAAACAGCTGTACATGATAAACTTGAAAAAAAAAATAAAACGCGATCGTATGACGTACCGAACCATGGATGACCTTAAATGTCCGAACCAGAAGGCCTCGGAAATCCTGAGTGTCTATCTGCTCCACCACAGTTCTCCCGTATTTCACGGTTGTCTTCAGACTTGGCCAGAACTTTGGCGTCGTCTATTGGATAGAATAGAAAAAGGGTACGCATAATTTTTTGCATTACATCAAGAAATATTGCATCTTACGACAGAGCTCCACACTAATATGGAAGGATGATAGAAGGGTACCTTCTCGATTCCTTGAAGTGTTGTTCATTCGGAACATGGGTATTTATGTAATCAATCAAGAATACTTCAATCAACTTTTATTTGCATTTGATCATTTACAAAAAATGAATGTTGCGATAATAATGAAAGCAGCCTCTCCGCTGCTTTATGCAACTTACTTGTTTCCTTCTTAACGCACTGTTGAGTAGCAACACGTACCACGCTTATTAACCGCGATATGTCAGCTCATCAAGCTATTTCTGTTAGTAGTTTTGTTTCAGGAAACAGCAACTCTTCATTAGCATTTTTTTTATTTTGATCATTTGATTTTGGTCAGGTTTATTCAATCATTTGTTGGTAGCAAGACTTCCGGCCACGGACCATGCCAGACTGCCCGTTTCCTCAGACAAGGTGTTCTTAAGACTAAGTGATTTTTCTTTACCAAATAAATATTTCTAATTGACAAAGAAATGGGCATGGGCAGGACATGTAATGAGGAGGGAAGATAACCGATGGTCATTAAGGGTTACGGACTGGATCCCAAGGGAAGGGAAGCGTAGCAGGGGGCGGCAGAAAGTTAGGTGGGCGGATGAGATTAAGAAGTTTGCAGGCACGGCATGGCCACAATTAGTACATGACCGGGGTTGTTGGAGAAGCATGGAAGAGGCCTTTGCCCTGCAGTGGGCGCAACCAGGCTGATGATGATGATGATGAATTGACAAAAAAAATTGGCTGCGGTACATATGTGCAATGTTTCTTAAATGGTAAGATTACGCTCAAATTGAGGCCCAGCGTGAGACAAATACTTTTTTTGTTTTGTGCACCAGCAACATGCCATTTCATCGACTTTTGCTTTGTCATATAGTTATCTTAGGCGAACAATTATAATTGTTTTTCACTATTCACCTAGAAAAACTTTAGGTAAACGAAAGTAATAGCTTGCTTAGCTTATCTTCAGCGATTATTATTTTCTTATGTAAGGATGGTGATGAAAAGATTATGTGTGCATTAAAGAAGAGTACGTTGTGATAGCTCGCCTTACCTCATCTTGGAGAGTACCCAGCGTGACAAGCGTGACAGAGCCACTGCCTGCCAGCATTTCCCAGAAGTCATCGATTGTTCCTGGCAAAGGCAGTTGTGTCACAAGGTACGCTTTTCGCCTCTTGAAACCCTGCGCAAGCAAGGCATACACTTCCAATTTTTTTGCTGTTCAACGGGACGTCAACCACTGTTTAATTTTCTCAAAAGATTGAGTCCAAATGTTAGGTCTCCTCGCACCACGAACGAGAGTCAGTCAGCACTGTGAGAAGAAAAGCTATAGAAGGATAGGACTCAGCTTTATGAACGAAATAACTACATCATACAAGCTACGGCGGAAAACTCTAACTTCCCTAGGACTATAATTACGGATTTCTATCCTATGTTGAAATGAAAAAACTGCGATGAATATACTTGGAGCTTCAAGGTACGGGCCACACGATGAGTGATGGCGTAACATCGAAAGGTAGATACAAACATCATTGGTAACGAACGCTGGTACACTACATTCCGGCTGAGAATAAGGTGTCAGGAAGGTCATGTGACATATACGAAACAGTGGCGTTGGCTTTGTAAAGTAATAAAATCCGAAGCCACAACAAAGCACGGACACGGTTGAGGGAGGAAGAACATGGTGTTTTTAGGTAATTTGGAAAGAGCATGGCCCCAATTGGGCTTGGCTATCACAAGACCGGGTTTTCGATAAGGCCTGCATGCAACAAGCCTTCGCCGTGCAGCAAACTGAAATCCACAAATGATAGCCAATGTTCCAGTTACTGTGCTGGGTATCTGTTTAGTAAAAGTTGAGATTGTTCATTCAACCCCACTCTCAATCGTTTTGATGAAAGAAACCGCACAGGCTCAAATTAGATGTCTTACATCCACGTAGACGGCGTTTATGTAGTCTGTCTTTGATCCGTCAGCTGTGACACTCAAAAGTGGTCTCCTGCTGTCACCTGGAAATATAAATAGAGATAGCACCGCCTATAAAACATGCCTACATGTCATGCAATACATAGCCCCAATCGGGTGTTGCTTACATGCCAAAAGTTTAGATGACCGATTTTTGGCTGCATTTTTTCCGTTCCGTGCACTCTTGTACTCATCCGGGGCCGCAAGAGGGCATATACGGGTTAGTTCCTGTTGAAAAAATTAAATTCAATCATTATATCCCCTACCCGCGATATAAATGAACGACGTGTACTGCCGATATAACAATTTATAGAAGAGAGTAACTTATCATGGCGATAGAAGAATCTATAGAACTGGATTGAGCATGTTAAAAAAATGGAAATATATGATTGGTTTAAGGACGCTGGGCAAACAAATTGAAAAAACGTAAATTTTCTGTGATTGTTGCCCTGATCCCCTAGGTGCGTCAAGCCTTGCAGGCAAGGTTTCTTCAAGCTGTATTTTTTTGCTACATCCTGCTGCTTCTAATTACAAGGCTTTGAAATGTTCATGAAATGTGGACAATATCTTTTTTTAGAAACAGATTTTTCAAACTTTTATTCTTTTAGTTCCAACTCGGGAGCCAAGAAAACATCATTCCTGAAGTGTTTGAAAGACAAGAATTTTTTTTCTGAAAGCTACACAATGTTTTATTGAAGTGACAACATGTTGCTATCGATCTGCTCTCAGGAGATGCCATTTATCGAAGTCTTCAGAACGCATGTTCGTCGAAAAATATCTGCCCATTCGAGCACGCAGAACTTGGCCAATCAAATTTAGGAGCGCTTTTGCTTTTCTCAGGCAATGACGGAAGAAACGGGTGCGTATTGTGGAAAAGGTCTTTCACTAGAATTCTTCACAAGACAAACTAGTAGCCAATCCTGATGTGGGCGTAATATAACTGAAGGTGGTCGTCGAATGACAACGAACAGTTATGAATGAAACGCTTTTTTTAATCAGTTCATCGTCTGCACACCGCCTTGCTAAAGCTATATGTGCTACAGTGCATCGAATAACCATAAAGCAGTGTCTGTGTAACACTGCAAAACAAAAGAATGTGGATGAAATGGTTTACATTACGAGTACTATATTTTACTATATCTTATAAGAGATAACGTTTCCCATTAGATGAAAATGAATGAAACATTGGCACTTTAGTGGACACACTAAAGAGTCAATCATCGTACTCCTCACCGACGCAAATTTATAGCACATTTATGTAGATGAAGACTCGATTCTTTAGAGCCTTGTGCAAATTGCTTGTTTGGCGCTCATGCGTAGCTCATTGTAAGACAAAACATAGAATTGGTAATCTTTTCTGTGACAAAAAAAAAATAGCATACGCCATAGTTATTGACAGGTTTGAAATTGAAATTGAGTGTGAGCATTCTAAGCACTCTCTGCGGACATATAGGATCGTAAAATTAAGCCTACTGGACCTCTTTCGGGGCCGATTTGTGTTTCTGAGTCGGTTTGGTTCAACCTAATTAACTACGAATCCCTAAGAAATTGCCACCGATGGCGCAGCTGAAAAACTGCTGCTAGTGTTCACACTAATTGTACAGCGCCTTGTTGTTGCATGCAAATATTCCACCCTCTCCACTCGTTCCTAAAAAAAGTACCTATGTTATCTGTAGGGACTTCATTACCTTAAAGTAGTACTCTGTTTATGCACTACTGAATTATTCACAAGCGGTAATTCTGAGAATTACCGCGCATTATTGAAGGTCGTCGCAAAAGTACGTCAAACCATGCTGCTCTGGGGGGTATACCTAAATATTTTTGCGTGAACGGAGACGTCTTAATGCGAACATCCGCACTGACTCACTACCTATAAGTCGAATAATTTCACGTTTGACCATTCCCATTTCTTGCACACCTGATCGTATAATGAATATCAATTTCGGCTTGCCTCTGCAACAATTTTACCTCTAGAAGCAATCGTACCCAAGGGTACGATCATTATTTCAATACACGGCAATCCCACTGAACCGCGACCTCACATCGAGTCATGGTTGCCTTGGTTATAGGTTGGACGTGGAAAACAATAGATGTGACAACACTCGAAATGCTGCCATCGTGCACTAAAAACACTTTTACAGCACGCAAACAGATTTATTCTTTGTTCTTCCAAATTTCGCGCCAAGTTTAACAGCAGAAGATGCAATGACAAACTGCAGCAGCCCACGAGCACAAAAAATACCAGCATTTTTAGTCCGGCAAACCATAAGAAAATCATTTTTACCATAAAACGCACTAAAAAAGTTGATAATATTGCGCTTAAGGAATGATTTAGTTTCAAAAAGCAATGAGTCACATCCTGCATGACGCACGATAATACCCATACGTCATTGGGGAAATCGTAGTCACCTAACCCACCGCCTATAGTTTATAGCAATAACTTGCGGCAAATCAATAAAAATATTTAAATTCCTAAATACTACATGTCGAAACCACAATCCAATAACGAGGCACACAATAGTGTGGTCTTCTTAAATATAATTCACCACCAACGGTTCTTTTAGCGTCCATGCAACGCGCGGGATGCGAGATTTTAGGCAGTTCGCCTTCATAAGAAAGCACCTGCTGGGACTGAGATCGAACTCGCAACCTTCTACTCAGCGGCGCAGCACTGTGTCCTGTGAGCTACGGCGGCAAGCGTCGCTCAGGATTTGTAATTCATCTTTGCAATTAAAAGCTACGTTACTTCCGAAAATAAACGAGAAATGAATCCGGCGAAAGCGTTTTCTGCGAGGAAAAGACACACTTGTACCAAGAAATAAGCTATGTTGCCGTGACCACATTGGCACTGCGCTTAGAAGTGGAAACGCAAATTGAAATTGATTTCTTTTTCAATATCACGCACTCCTTTATCACTGAAGGGCTTTAAAGCATCGATCCTAATATTCATTCTTTCACTAAGAACTGGCGTAAGATGTTATGACATTTTTTCGCCAAAAGAAGTCGAGGAAACAGAATGAGGACCTCTTTTGTAAACATGACGAGCTCAGTTTTAGCAGTGATATCGATTGGTGCAGCACGTTAGCATTTGATACAGTGTCCGTGCTCCAGATATTGACTGCTGCAGTACTGCAATGTATTATTCCTCCGAGGTATAGAAAAGCAGCGCTTCATGTAATATCAGTTTTTTCTATCTACATGCAAGTACGCGCACACACATAAGCCATGCACTCACTCACATACCCATTGAGTGACACACTCGAACATTTGGAGGCGGTATTGAGAACTTACACTTCAGTATACCATTGAAAACAAATAGCGTGAAAACAACCTACCTCGTACTCAAGCTCAATAGCACTCTTTCCTGTTGCTGAGCTTTTGGCTTTCAGTTTCTGGTATAGTGTCCTGAACTCCTTCACAGAGAGCTTGTGATTCTTCAAGCACAGTATCTCCACCAGAGCCATATACGCGAAAATGTACTGCTCCTACAAAGAGATAAATTTCTGCAACTTTAAATTTGGAGTACGAGCCATTTGCAACGATTCATTTCACATTGTATTGAGACACATACTGGCCAGTGTTATTGTTTATCAATCTGAACAAGTATTGAAGAGGAATTTCACCATACAACGCGATGAGTCGTCGATCGTCATGATAATGAATGGCGTGAAGGCATCCTAGCTAACGATGAAGTGTCTGAAGCATAGATAAGGCACTCAGACTTCTGTTAGAAAGTGGTGCTATGATGGGATGTGGGTGCGTTGTCTCTTGAGAAATAAAAATATTGGCTAGAAAGCCTCTCAGTAGAAAACATTGACCAGTTTCCAAGCTGTAAATGTTGGTTTCCTAGCAGTGCTAAGTATACAAGGTAGCATTTTTCTAGCGCGCAATATGGTTGTGTTGGAACATTTTTTAGGGCTAGAAATAATAGTGCAATTCGAATTTAAGCCTACAAATTGCACTTGCGTTTCGTTGACCAATTTGTTTCTGATGTTATTGGCGCACATGCTAGATTTCTTACATTAAAGTGCCACTTACGTAGTCAAAACGAAGCGTTCTGGTTTTTGAGATGATTGTAGTTTTTTACGTAGTCAAAACGAAGCGTTCTGGTTTTTGAGATGATTGTAGTTATTTTTTTTCACAACGTACTAAAACTTATTTAAGGTTTATGGTCACAAAAAATGCGGGTTGAGGAAGGGGGGATAGAGGTAGGGGGTTCTTTATAAGCTAAATACTGTTTTCTGTAAATGGTCATGATCGGTAGGTTATCAGTAGTAATCACTGTACGTAACTTTTTTTTCAGAACCATACCGCATCGCACGCTAGAAGTTCCTGGCCATCCCTGAACAGCAGGTAAGGTTGCTTTTCGTGCTTTCTCACTAGAAGCCATGTTTGCCAGCTATGTATTATCTTTACGTACGCTGGCATAAGGCTACGATGGCTCCATACCTATATATATATATATATATATATATATATATATATATATATATATATATATATATATATGTATATAATATGAAAGCAGCCGCAAGCACTCCACTGCGCAACTCTTGACAAGCATTCAGGCGCGTTTAATCACTAGCGGCTGGTGGATATACACGCTGCAGGGCATGAACGAGGTGAAGTGAAAGGGCGAATAAATATTTCTTACCAGGGACTCAACAAGGTTGACTCTGCACTGGCGCATCGCATGCAGGTGGGCCACCAAATTGACTTCACCTTCTGCTTCTGCTTGCGACAGCATGCTGTCTACCAAGATGAGCGTCCCCGTGCGGCCAATGCCATTGCTGAGGAGGTGGAGAAGAACCAGAATATTTGAGACAAACATAACTCACAATGATATTAAAAACATGCCACATCATAGATTCAGTGGCGCTTCTGACAAAAATAAGAACACATTATAATATAACTTATGCTATATCTATGTTTTAAGCATTCATTTCTTCGTAGCTTTTTACTTGTAATCATCGTTTCATGCACGTGCCACCGAAACATCACGCGCTGGTGAATTGCGAAAACATAGGTTCCATTTTTTTTTTTCATTCGCTTGGTTGCATTTTGGTTTGTGTTCATATTTCCCACGACTGTCTGCGAGCACAGTGGGGAAGCGAGATGAAAAAAGAAAGGTGTGTATTGCCTTTTAAAAAGAAGTAGGTGGGCTTGCGTTTGAATAGCAAAAAAGCCAGCGGATAAATTCAAGGGTACCGTGTCACATTAAAATTGTAGTTGGAAATGCGGAAAGGGTAAAAAGCGAGCGCATGGTTTAGTGCAGTGCAGTACGTCTACATTTTAGTAGAAGCACAATCACGCTTTCGTACTTCCTCGTGCAGAGTAATGTTGTGATAGCAGATATTTTTAGCTGAAACATAATGAATAAAACATGATCGAGGATATAACTTGATAGTATGTTGATCCCGCAAAGCGTTACTAACATTGAAGCATACGTTGCCGATAGCGCCCGCATCTTTACGTAGAACGCATCCTTAGTATTAATTCAGGAAACAGTCAGATAGTTTTTTATCTTTCGTAAGCATGCTCTGAATGCAACTCACAGTGTCATGTGCAAAATAAATATATATATATATATATATATTGTTGCGGGAAGAAAGCAGGCCCACGAGTGTAAAATAACTTATATTTACAAATGATGGATATGGCGTTCAGGCAACCGCCAGACTTCGTCTTTCTCTAGTCCAACTCAACGTCTTCCTTCACTTCACCGTAACATCACCCTCCCGGTGGGGGAGCTCCGTCCCGGTGCAAGTTAAACAGCCTCACTTATTGGGGGGACATAGGGCTTGAGCCTGGTGACGTGAACAACATCACTGGTTAAGTTGGGAGGCACGGAAGGCTGACCGAGTGGGGCGATCTCGTAGGTCACGTCGGACAGTTGGCGTAAGATCTGGTACGGACCAGAAAAACGGGACAGTAATTTTTCCGACAAGCCGACACGACGTGAAGGCGTCCAGAGAAGGACAAGGGAACCAGGTGAAAAATGGTGGTCTCGGTGCCGAAGGTCGTAGCGTCGCTTTTGAGAAGCTTGCGAGACTGTGAGGCGATGACGGGCGACATCTCGGGCCTGGGCGGCTAAGTCAATAGCCTCGCGAGCGTAAGCAGTGCTGGGTGACTGTACTGCGGAAGGTAGCAACGTGTCAAAAGGCAAGGTGGGGTCGCGGCCGTACAAAAGGAAAAATGGTGAAAATCCGGCAGTGTCGTGACGGGACGAGTTGTATGCGAAAGTGACGTATGGTAAAGCGACGTCCCAGTCGCGGTGATCGTTGGAGACGTACATGGCGAGCATTTCAGTGAGTGTGCGGTTGAGTCGCTCGGTGAGGCCGTTCGTTTGAGGGTGGTACGCGGTAGCAATCCGATGTTCTGTAGAACAGGAGCGGAGCAGATCATCAACGACCTTCGATAGAAAGTAGCGGCCGCGATCCGTCAGCAACTGGCGAGGGGCGCCGTGGTGCAGGATGACGTCTTTTAGTAAGAAGTCGGCGACATCTGTAGCGCAGCTGGTTGGCAGGGCTCGTGCGATGGCATATCTAGTGGCATAATCGGTTGCTACAGCAATCCATTTGTTTCCTTTGATGGAAATTGGAAACGGACCAAGGAGGTCGAGGCCCACACGGAAGAAGGGCTCTGTAGGTATATCAATGGGTTGAAGCAAACCAGCGGGAGGCATAGCAGGCGTCTTCCGGCGCTGACACAGGTCGCAAGAAGCGACATAACGGCGCACAGAGCGATAAATGCCAGGCCAGAAGAAGCGGCGCCGCAGGTGGTCGTAAGTACGAGTGACGCCCAGATGTCCAGCAGTAGGAGCGTCATGAAGTTGCTGGAGCACGGTGAGTCGAAGGTGCTTGGGGACGACTAGGAGGAGCTCCGGGCCGTCAGGACGAACGCTACGACGGTATAAAGTTCCATCGCGCAACGTGAACATCCGAAGGGACGGGTCATTGGGCGAGGAGCTTAGGCGGTCCATAAGTGTTCGAAGAACAGGATCCTTGCGCTGCTCGTCGCCAATGTGGAGGAAGCCGGAGAGGGACAGAATACTCATGTCCGAGTCTGCATCGGTATCGTCCGGTTGATCCACGGGATTGCGGGACAGGCAGTCAGCGTCTTTATGCAGGCGTCCTGACTTATATATAATAGAAAATGTATATTCTTGTAGGCGCAATGCCCAACGTGCAAGTCGTCCAGTTGGGTCCTTCAAAGAGGAGAGCCAGCAGAGGGCGTGATGGTCGGTGACAACGCAGAAGCTCCGACCGAAAAGGTACGGGCGAAATTTCGCGACCGCCCATACGAGCGCGAGACATTCTCTCTCAGTAATGGAGTAATTTCGCTCGGGCGTGGAAAGGCGGCGGCTAGCGTAAGCGATGACACGGTCTTGGCCCTGTTGACGCTGAGCGAGGACAGCGCCGATGCCATGACCACTCGCGTCAGTTCGTACTTCAGTGGGCGCAGAAGGATCAAAGTGGGAGAGAATCGGGGAAGTGGTAAGCCGCTCAATCAGGGTAGAGAAGGCTTTCTCCTGTAGCGGTCCCCAAGAGAAAGAGGCGTCTTTCTTAAGAAGGTCAGTGAGAGGGTGAGCGATGTCCGCAAAATTTTTCACAAATCGCCGAAAATAAGAGCATAAGCCCAGAAAACTACGGACATCGTTCGTTGAACAAGGTACAGGAAAATTTCGCACGGCGTGAACTTTCTGTGGATCAGGTTGGATTCCGGCGGCGTTGACGAGATGACCAAGCATGTTAATTTCACGGCGACCGAAATGGCACTTGGAGGAGTTTAGCTGAAGGCCAGCCCTGCGAAACACGGAGAGTATGGTTGTGAGGCGCCGCAGGTGGCTCTCAAAGTTCGGCGAAAACACAATCACATCGTCGAGGTAACACAGGCATGTAGACCACTTCAAGCCGCGCAAGAGAGAGTCCATCATGCGCTCGAATGTAGCTGGCGCATTGCATAATCCAAAGGGCATGACTTTAAATTGGTACAGACCGTCCGGTGTGACAAAGGCGGTTTTCTCGCGGTCCATCTCATCGACGCTAATCTGCCAATAGCCGGAGCGGAGGTCAATTGATGAAAAGTATTGGGATCCGTGAAGGCAGTCAAGAGCGTCATCAATGCGAGGCAAGGGATAAACATCCTTCTTTGTTATCCGGTTGAGGTGACGGTAGTCAACGCAGAAGCGCCACGAGTTATCTTTTTTCTTTACTAAGACAACCGGTGATGCCCACGGGCTACTGGAGGGTTCAATGATGTCCTTGTCCATCATCCTGTCTACTTCTTTCTGTATGATGGCCCGTTCTGTTGCCGAGACACGATATGGCCGCCTATGAATGGGGCTGGCGTCACCGGTGTTGATGCGATGCGTGACAACAGATGTCTGGCCAAGTGGACGGTCGTCCAAATCAAAGATGTCCCGATAAGATGACAGGAGGTGACGAAGAGCTGCTGTTTGCTCGGAAGGAAGGTCGGGGGCGATCATCTTAGAAACATCGTCCGCAGGCGTCGAGTACGAAGGAGTGGATGACAAAGGTCCGTTCGTACTGAGGAAGGATTCAGAGGTCAAAAAAGAAATCTGAAATTCTTCCAAAGGAGTGATATGCGCTATGGCGATACCGTGTGGCAAAACATGTGACGAGAACCCAAAATTGAGGATGGGCACGCGAGCGCAGTTTTCGCGGATCCGAATTAAGGTGCTCGGTAGGGCAATATTACGCGACAAAACCACGTCAGTAAGCGGCGACAGGACGTACTCGCCATCAGGTACGGGAGGACAGGGCGTCAGCAGGACATTTGTAGCAGCCTGTGGAGACAGCCTTGCAAATTCAGCAGCACATAAGCGGTGTGGAGCACAAGTGGTTGCGTCGGCAGGAAGCGGCAGGTCCAACTGTACAACACCTGCGGAGCAGTCAATTTGGGCAGAGTGTTTCGAAAGGAAGTCGAGGCCGAGAATTAGGTCGTGTGGGCAGTGTTCAAGGACGATAAATAGAACAACGGTATAATGGCCCCCAATGGTCACACGTGCTGTGCACATTCCAAGGACAGGTGACGTACTCCCATCGGCGACTCGCACGGTGCACGGTACGGCGGGGGTCAGAACCTTTTTGAGCCGGCGGCGGAGAGCAGCGCTCATAACTGAAAGCTGCGCTCCTGTATCAACGAGAGATCTAACAGGAACGCCATCGACTTCAATGTCCAGCAGGTTTCCACATGTAGGCAGGGTCAATAGAGGATTTGTGGGCCGGGTCGGAGTTGCAGCTTCACCTCCGGGAGCTGCACCGCCTAGTTTCCCGAAGCGAAGCGACCGGTTGCAGAAGGGGACGAAGAGCGGTGAACGAGAGGCGAACGGGACCTACGACCTTGCGGAGACGGGGATCGGCTGGATCTTGGTGGAGCACTGTCGGCGTTGATGTTCCTAGTCGGCGTATAGGGCGAGAAAGTGCGATTGTCGGGTACTTGGCTGTAGTGACTCGGAGACGACCACCGAGGAGGCGACGACCAGTGGTTGCGGCAATGACGGGCGATGTGTCCAATACCGGAACAATTAAAACAGATGGGTTTATCATCCGCTGTGCGCCATTCAGCCGGGTTGCGACGGAGTGGTGGAAAGCTTTGCGTCCGGGAGCGAGCGGTCGGAGAAATTTGGTAGGTGTTGGTATGGCGGACTGAGCAGAGAGATGGAATGCCCAAACTTGCTATTTCCTCCCGAACGACTGCTTGTATAAGGGAGATAGCGGGTACGCTTTCCCGACAGTCTGAACGAACGGGAGCCGGGGCCATGGCCTCAAGCTCACGGCGAACGATGCGCGTTATTTCTTCCGGTCCTGCGGGCTGAACGAACCGCGGCGGGTCTTCGCAAGAAGATGTCGCGGCGGTATTGGGCAACCGGTCGAAAGTTTGAGTGACGCGGCGGCCCTTCGCTTGTTCGAAGCGCCGGCACTCCTTAATAATTGCATCCACAGTGGCACAATCCTTACACATCAAGAGATTGAAGGCATCGTCTGCAATACCTTTCAATATATGGCCAATCTTGTCTGCCTCGGTCATGTTGTCATCAGCCTTGCGACAGAGGGCCAGCACATCCTGTATGTACACGACATAGGATTCTGTGGACGTCTGAGCGCGGCACGCAAGTTCTTTTTTAGCTGCCAGCTGACGACCGACAGGTCTGCCGAACAGGTCTCGCATTTTTTCTTTGCAAACATCCCAGCTCGTTAGGTCAGCTTCATGTGTGTCATACCATTGCTTCGCAGTTCCCTTCAGATAAAATATTACGTTTGCAAGCATCATTGTAGGATCCCACCTGTTGTTGTCGCACACTCGCTCGTACATCGTAAGCCAGTCCTCGACGTCGACGTTGTCCGTGCCACAAAATGTTCCCGGGTCCCGTGGGTGAGTGAGGATGACCGTGGGCACGGGCTGCCGAGGCGTTGTCGCTTGTGTCGGTTGATTTGCCATTGTGGCAGCAGGTAGATGACGTCCGCTGCGAAGTTCCGTGGTGGTACCCCGCACCTTCCACCAAAATGTTGCGGGAAGAAAGCAGGCCCACGAGTGTAAAATAACTTATATTTACAAATGATGGATATGGCGTTCAGGCAACCGCCAGACTTCGTCTTTCTCTAGTCCAACTCAACGTCTTCCTTCACTTCACCGTAACAATATATATATATATATATATATATATATATATATATATATATATATAATGTAGCTGATCATGATGCAATGGTCCAGTTCAATGCCATGAAAACTAATGGCACTCGCTTAAATAATCGGCACACCTAGTTAATTTTTGCATCCAACAATCATATTTAATCGTACGGGATTCTCTAGAAGAGGTCCACAAATTCATCTATGACCACTCGAGCTCAGGGGATTCAAGGTATTTGTGAAGTAGCTCAGGTCTGTCTGTGCTCGAGGACTTTACGGTCCACTTCTACGAGGACTGGACCACTACCACGCGGAAGAAAGCAACGTAGGTGGCGCGTAACATTCCTGAGGTACGGTTCGGGTGGCTGTGGTTCTGCATCACTGATAAGAAGACCAGTCCCCTCAGTACCCAATGTCGCATTTCCTTCTCCGTATCCCAAACCAATCACCCCTGCAACGGACTATTTTGTCTGAAACCAATTATTGTAATACTTGTTCCATTCCTAGCGTGTGTAATATAAGGCGTATGCCTTTCTTCAATAGGGAAAAGGACAACAATGAACAACAGTGCCATCAGAAAGCTATCAAGGCGGCACCTGGCCGGAAAGCTGGCAGTCAAAGGCAGGGTAGGGAATTAGCGAGATTTGAGAGTGCCACATATTAGATTACATTTAAATTTGCACTCATAATACGTTGACGCATAGTAAATTGAGGGTTAAATGCGCTTTCATGGCCTTTTGTCGAAAAAAATTAAGCATGTAGCACTCTAATGGTCCACTCTTTTTTTTTCAGTCGGCTGCGTTAGTCCATATTAGGATGACCATACGCTATAGCTGTTTTCAAACAGAGGCGCAGGCTAATGACGGTTCGAACACTCTGCTTTTACAATTTGATATTTCTACGCAACAATAACCATGCACGCAAAGTCCAACAGTGGTCTGCACAAGAGCGAAATATCAGTTTAAGTTTCGTTTATCTTAAGCTTCATTGCGTAGCGTCATTCACGGCTTTAACGCTCCTAAACACAGTAGATGAAGTTGAGCTGTGCCATTTTGTTTCTATAGCTTGTGTACGAGATGTTTTAAATGTACACACTTCAGTACACATTTTCGGTTTAACGTGGGGGCTCATTGCCGATTATTCTCATATGCGATGGCACCTATTACCTGTAGGATGCATAAATAGTAGAATATCTTGGGTGCGATTATGTAGGCAGGTTTTTTTTTCAGCGCTCTGTTGTTAACGTTGTTTGATGTGGCATGCCACAAATACACGTTATTCAACGTACCTGCAATGAACAATGATTGGATGGTCGTCGTGTGGTTGGAAATCCCATATACGCCTGAGAAAGGGCAACAAGGCATCAGGATAGAGAGGTACGCCATGATCTGTCCACGTGGTGAAGTGAAATTGAACAATAGTCCTGGGCTTGTTTTCCTGGTGAAGTTAAACATTAGGATTGGATAGAGTCAAACCGCAACTGTGTCATTTGTCTACTTAACTGTAACATACAAAAAGCCACAGCTATGCTAACTGTTCGTGGCGTTACTTGGTATACCTGCAGCCCAGCTGTTTTTCGTATTGCGATGATACGCGATGCCATGGCAGATAACGGTGAAAAGGCGTCTGTAAATTCGCATCGTTTAGACAGTGGAACAATTCTTATCGGTCGGTAGTTCAGCTAGAGATCACTTATTTAAATGCACATGTCGGGCACTCAATTTCGATTGCATGCGGATTATGAAACAAGTGTTGCATTAAAAAGCAGCACAAGTGATATACCTGTTTACACCCACAGTCTTAAAATTACGCCTAAGCACTTCACTGGTCGATTCATTATTTCAACGCAGCCCACGTAAAGAGACTGCAACCACTTTTGTGCGAATATTCTTTTTGTTATGCATTATCTTTGGCTCAGTAAATCGTCGTTTTACGTTTCTCTATGATTTATTCTTTATTTTTTGTCATTCAGTATGCATTTTTCTTTACTGTGCATAAATCTATGGCTATTTTAGTGACTCGCGGCTGTTTGGTATGCTTTATTATTAAGTTTTGCTGTTTTCGACATGTTGAAATCTTTAGTCTTTCTAATACTCCTTTTTAAAATTGTGTAATTGCCGTATGTTCAGTGCTGCTTCATAATCTACTACCTGCTCCCCTGTGCACTGAATTTGCGCTTTAGGGTCTCTAGGCCGAAATACTGAATGACATGCTTTTGCTGTTCTGTTCATTTGTTTTGGCTTTGTAATACTGAATGACATGCTTTGGCTGTTCTGTTCATTTGTTCTGAAATTGTCGCAAGGATTAAAACCTTCTGTTATGTAGTGTCTCCGGGACATTAAGGTGAAAATACATTAAAATGAAATGAAATGAATCAATAGGTATTGTTGGCACGAATATAAAGTACTGAAAAATACACAAGCTCTATAAATTCTCGCTATATGCCTCGTATTCATGGTGACAACACGTCCACAACACCATACATATAATCTATGGAAATGGTCATTTTTCCCTTAAGGCGGGATCTCACTTAAGCAAGCAATAGTAACGAAAACATGCAATAATGGCAATTATATATGGCGATTTTTCAATATTTCATGCACTAGGACTTAAGGGTGTGATATAGGATAACAATGCAAACACGATCGCGTCGTAAACACTAGCTTAACACATCAATAACTTGGTTACCAGCGCTAGTCATTGGTAAGCAAATAGAGGTTATAAACATATACGTCACCTAAGTATTTTTATCAACACGAACAAGTATGGTTGAAGCGTTAGGGTACAGTAAAAAAAAAGCTGCACAACTGTTGAGATACGTAACCACTGTGACGTAAAAAAAAATAGTTTTCTTAGCTTTTTGCTCTTTTTCTTCGAAACCTGTCCAAGTTACCTCAAAGTCTTTTAAGAGCTCGTTGCTTAGGAGACAGAAAGGAGCACTCACGAGTGAGACTTCAAATTCCCGGACAACAAAGTCGACCTGAGTGTCAGTCTTCATCAAGGTGACCACGAATTTACCGTACTTCTGTGAAGTCTCTGGCCAGTACTGTTCACACTTTGTCTGGAACAAGGATGACCGGCAAAGGATTAATAATTTGCCAAAGGTGTGACATTTGTTTTCATTTATTATCACTTGTTCACAACTCGCGAAAGCAATCGTAATATATGAGTGGGCGTTGTCGGCGAATTGGAAAGCACGAAATACAGTTAAATTACCTCCCTATTTCCGATGCTGCTGCTGAATACAATGCTGCAAGTACGCCTCGCACACAAACCGCAGTTCATGAAAACAAGGTGTATTTGCAATATCACTTGTCACAGTTTAGGTAAATGACGAAAGAACAAAAGCATGGAACCTTTGGCCCCGAGAAAAACTACGCATAAATAAGTGCCAATGCTAAGGTGTGCGATGCCTAATATAGCGCGCAAGCTGCAGCAGAAAAATTGGGAATGTTAAATCAGCGGGAAGAGTTTTTGATGAAAGCAAGGCATAAGACAAATACTGGATCCATGTCCATGTTTTCGTTCCACGCTCCTAGGTCATTCTTCATGTTCAACTATATACACAAAGCTTCCATCCTGTTCAGAAAGAGACACGTAGCCAGTGCATACACAGTACTTTTGGTGGGGTCTCGATAAACATATATCTACGTGTGATGTTTCTTTTCTTTGTCGCTTTAGATTAATGTCCAGAAACAAATGATATAGAGACAATGCTTTGACTGCAGCTCTAGTTCATTCATTATGCTATGACATGAGAAAAGCCGAATCAGTATTCTGAATATCAAGAAGGCTCGGTCGCATGATCGCAGGCGTACTTCCTTATTCGGCGCCACCTCAAGACAATTTGACTCATTGTACGATGTAAGATTCATTACTCTTGTGCAGCATTGCTTTGGAAGTTGAGACGCCGGCGTACCTTTTCTTGCTCTTTTAGGTTGGTGAGCATTATCACTTTGCAACAGCCTTCTTGCCACACCATCCTCCAAAAATCTGTGAGGGTCGTCTCCGTAGGACCTAGAAACCCGAAAAACAAAAACAAAAAGCGTTTACGTATTGCATTTGATGTCCCGAAGGGCGAGCAAATGGCGATGCCATAGTGTGGACCTTCGGAATTATATCGCGCACTTCGGGTTCTTTAGAGTGAACTGAAATTGCGATGGGAAGTCATTTTTTTTTTGGCGATCCACCACCATTGCCCTGTCGCTAGCGTGCAGAGAAAGGGAACGCGCGACATTGTATTTATCAGCAGAAAGCTGTAGCTTCTGAAGCACCGTGGGGAGCATCAGTGAACTGCTATTTGTCATTCGCAGAATCAATTGCAGGAATAAAATAAAAATATTCACAAACCATAGAAATATTCGAGCATTATTTGTTCGTCTCGATGTTGAGGACTATAAAAACAAAATCTTGCTGCATTCACCTACGCAATGATGGTGAATGCCGCAGTTAAAACCAGTCGAAGAAAACGAATATTACGAAAGTCGTAGTGCAGGTTTTCACCCTAAATATAGGTCTGGTAGCCTGGTGCAATTAGGCAAATTTGTTGTAACTACAGAACGTTTATGAAGTCATTGTATTTACAAAAGACTTTTTACTAGTTTCGGGATGTGCCACAAAGAATAATGTGTATAAGCGTACTCGACGGAGGGCGAATAAGTTGGTAAACGTGCCTGCTCTTTATTATAGAAAAGCAATGCATTATTTTTTTTTCATTTTTCCTGGCTGGTACGCAAGAAGATAACGCAGGAAGGCCATCGCTTGCTTATATTCCACACGCACGTGGATGGACGATAGCAAATAAACTTACGAAATAAAAAATTCGCAGTTTCTCCCAAAAGGCGAAGCACTGATTGCGATAGAAAATTATTATATAGGCGCACGAAGACAGTATAGTTATTTTGTCGGCCGTATAAATTTGTACACATTCGCGTTACTAACTAAATTACCACTGATATAATGTGTAAGCGTGATTCAACAAGGACGTAGAAACAGACACACAGAGACGGCGCTGTCCTTGTGTATCTGCTTCTTTCTACGTCCTTGTTAAGTCGAGCTTGCACATTCTATCATAGAATCAAACCAAAGAGCCCACCGAAGTGTTTAACTAAATTAACCAGCATGGAGTCAAGCGCGCAAAGGTAAACCTGAAAATATCTCGCTCGGTGAGAGCGGAAACTAGCTGGCAGAATTCTGGAGTCGGGAATCGCGGCAGCTGCAAGCGAGTTGACTTTCATGCATCTCTCCCTTCAACGTGAACGAAACGCCCCAAGCGCTGCGCATACGAAGCTACCGGCACTACGCGCACTCTACAAACATCGCTGATCACTTTGAAGATGAGGCCAGCGCGGCCACGCATTTTGGCCATGTCGCAGATGGCTTTCAAGACACACAAGTGCCGGCATGGCGTCCCTACGGCGTCCGTCAAAGGCGTGTACTATAGGCGTCCGCGATTCGCATGGACAACGCCGTAGTAGACTCCGCGGTCGTCTCCACTACGTACGCAGTGGCGGGCGAGGAGGACATCGAGGTACCGAGTGGCCGCCGGAGAGCAACGCCCCACCTCCCTCGCCTCACCCTCTTTCTCGCGCACGACAGGAGAGGGCACACATCTGGGCCGCGTTCCTCCATCGCGCGCGCGAGATTTAACCGCGTTCGCCGGCTCACCCTCACATGCTGCCAATCATACGAAACCTCACGGCGACGGCGACGGCGGAAATGCGCCTGGAGTGCCCATATAATTGACAACAATAAATGTTTCCTAAGAGCTTTCTCGGTTACGATAGTTCGGTTTTTAGGAATACAGAAGGGAGCTATTTCAAGTGGAGACATCATAATGAAGGGCGCTTACCTTGCGTCGCAATATATTTGCGGGGGCACCTGTAACCCTGCAGACGAAAACAAAAATTTATTCATAGAGGTCTCGCGTGTCGCTTTCCCCAAGTTTTAGCTAGGCTGTCAATGAAGAAAAAAATGAAAACGACCAAATATTTCAACGTTGAATGGCTACAAATCTGATTTCAGTACGAATGACGACCGCTTCGTGTGTTGTTTCGATATTTCTCGTCGATAAAGCAACAGGTGATACAATATGCACACAAATATGGCATAAAGTAACGTATTTCGCACAAGCGTAAATTCTCAGATGCTAAAGGACAAGTGGGATAAAGACATTCAGGAAAATTTGAAATGAGGCGTCGTAATAAATTTTACGCACTACAGCAATGTTCAATATACACGGTATCCCAGCTAACGTGAGCCATGCTCTTAAAAATGAAGCAAAGAATATACGAGGACGCAGCCAATGGTGTTCTGTCAGCAGGCGTGAACCACGCCAGGAGGATGTCTTTTTTTTCATAATTGAAGTATCGATAATTAGATTACATATATTACCTACCTTTTTAATTAATCAACTAAGGGCGCGCGAATTTCAAGAGAACTATAATAATTTTGCTTAAAGATGGCCGATTCAGTTCTTTTCAGTATGCTATGTCTCACGCAATTATCTTTTTTTTTCCGGAGTTGCAAAGAAAACGCGCGAAATGCGAAAATTGCTGCATGATTATACGTCCGCCCGCCGCGACACCAGCGGACCCAGGCGTTACTCGAAAGAATTAACTCGGCTCAACGACATTGTCGTCCTCCGCAATATCACAGCGCACTTCATTGCCTTCGAGCATCACGCGGGACAGGTGCGGTGGCCGACGCCAGTAATGATGCCTTGCAATTTTCAGGGCACCACCGAGCCGGGCACTGAGCAGAGTCAATTCTACCGAGTAATCACTGGGACCGCCATAGTGTCGCGGTGCACCGACGCGTAATCAAGCGGCTATGTTGATACTTCGCGCGTTTGCTTTATAACCCGGGAAAAATAGTTACGAGAGACATAGTGTATTGAAAACAGTTGAATCGGACGGTTTAAAGCACAATTACTTTTCTATGAGAAAACTTGCCTCCTCAATTCAGTAACTAAAAAGTTTGTTACTTAAGCTCGTCCAACTATGGGCAGTTTAATTTATGAAAAAAAATTGTCCTGGTGCGGTAACTCACTGGTGACAGAATACCATTGGCTGCGTCCGGTTATATTCGATGTTTAATTTTTAAAAGCGTGGCTAACGTTAGCTGGGACGCACTATATAGAACGCTGGTCCATTTCATTAAGTAGTAGAATAATAGAATGAAGAACTGTTCTTTTTCGTGCAGTACTGGAAAGATTACTTATGGTTCTATTGATCGAATATTTGTTGTATAGATGCGATTGATCCTTGGGACATAGCACAACTCCAGCGAGAACGGGCATTCTTACCGGTACATAACTTGCGTTGATGTAATCCGCATTTTCAAAATCTGGCAATGGGGCCAGTTTCACTCTCGAGTGGTCATCTGGAACATCGGAGGAATGACATTACTCTTAAGAATGTATTCTTTTAAAACCAACAAAGTATTCAAACGTATGAATATTTGACAACAACTATCTATCGAAAGCACCTGAGAAATGATGCTTCAGACTACCTTGCATTGCACAGAGTTTCCGCCGCTTATACGTGGGCAAAAGAAGCGACCGACAGGTTAGTCTTTATGGTGTCTATAGGTCGGCAAGATAAGCGTAACGCACTCAAAAGTCACGCATAAAATATAAAAAATTTTTTGCTGAAGGCTCACTCGAACTCGACTCATCACTCGACTCACCAGAATACTAATTAGTCGAGCTGATTTGGACTAAGATTCGCTTACATTCTACATAGCTGAGATCACTCGGACTCACACTCTTAAGGCTTACGTGAGCTCCCTCCAACTTATATTCTCGGTGTGACTCAGCGAGTCTTGGTGAGTGGACTCGTGATTGAGTTTGAGGACGTATGATTGCATCACGTGATGCGTGGTGCCAGGTCTTCGCCCTTTCTGTCACCTCGCCTGGCTCGTCTGCATTACAAATCACGTGTACGTGAAGCTACTAATCAATCGCTGCTTGACGGGCAAGTTGACGAACTTGAGGAAGGAAGGAGAAGATTCTACGCGCTTCGGCAAAAGCTTGGAATTTGATGTGGCAACGTATCACGGGGTTTAACGAAACTTGTTGCTGGGCTAGTTGGTTCATGACTTAAAAACAAAAGTTACTGCGCTAAGCAGACGAGGACCAAGCGAGGATAAAACGACATATACGCTCGCCCTTGCTTTCGTATCATGGGGCCACGTGGTATACAATCAGTAAATGGTTGTTGATTTCTTAGATAGTGTGGCGGACACAGGTGACCTCCTTTTTATATTTTTCTCAGTTTCTTGCTTAGTTGGCAATGACGCGCTACATGACTTGCACAAACATACAGGACCTACGGCAATAACTAGCTATGACCTGTCAAGGCATGTAAACTTTTTGCACGATCAACCATTTCGGAAGCTCATATATCATGCACAAGGAAGCTCCGTGAACCAGTGTGTGTGTGTGAAAACTTTTATTGTACTGAGGTCCGGAGGCTCGACTTCTCAAGCCAAGGCGGGCCGCTCCCACGTTGGCACTGTCAGGCCAAGCCTTTCAGCGACATCATGGGCCCTCTGGACTGCCCTAAGTTGGTCCTGAAACAATGGGCTTTGAATCCTTTTCTCCCACTATGTCCATTCTTCAACGAGGTTGGGGAGAGTCGCGGGACACCCCGCCAGCATATGTCTGATTCCAATGATGCCATTACAATCATTGCATTTCATCTTATTCTCCCTCTCTGGATATATTTTATTAATGGTGTACGGTGTGGGATATGTACCCGTTTGCAATAAGCGCAGTGAGACTGTCTGAGTCCAGTTCAGTTTTAAATGTGGCAATGGGAATTGTCTGCGTCCTAAATAGTAATGTTTGGTAACATCACTTTATGTTAATAAATGATCTCTAGATTCCCTGGCTTGATGGTGAACGGCTCGGTTGTGACTGTCACGGTTAGCAAGTCCTCGTGCCAGGTCATGAGCAACCTCATTGAGGTTTACCCGAGTCTCGTCCACTTTCCCCATATGCGCAGGAAACCATCGGATTTCAGTTGTCATAATCACAATGTTTTAGAAAGTTTAGCTGCAACTCCAGCTGCGTAGCCTCTATCAAAACACCTTACAGCGGATTTCGAATCGCTGTAAATCACGGCCCACTTATTACTCCTGATGGCTAGAGCAATTGCCGCTTGTTCCGCCACCGTGGGGTCCTTGGTAAAATAGTGAGAGCGTCTTGCACCTTCCCTTGATAATCTGATACAATGGCCGTATAGGCTTCTTCACCTTTCACCCAGGCAGCGTCAACTATATCTGCCAGTTGGTTCTGCTGCTCTATTTCCTTCAAGAGTGCTTTAGCTCTTGCCTTTCTCCTTTCGACATTATATTCTGGATGCATGTTTCTGGGGAGAGGGTTGGTTCTGATCTTGCTTCTAACTTCAGTCATTAATTCTACTTCAGCCTCTATTGGGCTCCTTGATGTATTCAGTTCTGCACATATTGCCTGTAATATGTTCCTGCCAGCTCGTGACTTTGTCAATCTTTCGTGTTGCGCTAGCTGTTGGGCCTCCACAATTTCTTCCATTGTATTGTGCACCCCTAGACTCATGAGTTTGTCGGTTGCAGCGTTACTGGGTATCCCTAGGGCTGCTTTAACGAGCTTCCTGAGCATCACGTTAAGTTTGTTAAGTTCTGCCTGCTTCCATTTGAATAATCCAACCACATAAGTGAAGTGACAGAGAGCAAAGGCATGTATTATCCTCAAAGCACTGTCTTCTCCTAGGCCTCTGTGTCTATTGGTAATTCTCCTTAGTAACCTAATGACTTCATCTGTTTTATTCGAGATATGTTGTATTGTTCTATAGTTAGTATTGTTTCCGTCTATGTGATACCCAAGAACCTTGATTTTTTCAACTAGCCTGATTGCGGATCCTTCATGAATGTATAAGCACACTCTTGGCTCATCTTCCGGAATGTAACCTTTTGGTTTACGACCTTTTCTGCAATGTTTAATGACTAAGAGTTCTGATTTGGCTGCCGAGCATTTCAACCCCATGGTTTTCACTGTGTTCTCTACAACGTATAAACTTTCCTGTAATCTGGTTTCTGTCTGTCCTATATTGCCCTTGGCACTCCATATGGTTATGTCGTCGGCATATATCACATTATGTATACCCTCAATTTTCTCCAGATTTCTTGCAACCTTGGACATTGCTAAATTCAATAGCATGGGTGAGAGCACAGCCCCTTGTGGAGTGCGCCTATTTCCCAAATTCTTAGCTTCTGATTTAAGCTCACCCAGCATGAGTTGTGCAGTTCTATTTTTAAGAAAGTCCTTAATCATGTTAAAAAGTATCTTACCCAAACCCATCTCCGAGAGAAAGTCAAGTATTGCCTTATGCTTTATACGATCAAAAGCTTTTTCCACATCCAATCCCAAAAGAGGTTTCGTATGCGCTGGGCTGGCCTGTATAAGTTGATGTTTGATCAGCAGCATAGCATCCTGAGTTGACAGCCCTGGACGAAAGCCGATCAAGTTGTATAAGAGAATCTCGTTCTGCTGAACGTATTTAGTGAGTCGATTTAGGATGACATGTTCCATAGCTTTGCCTAGACATGACGTTAAGGAAATAGGACAGAGGTTGTCCAGAGTGAGTTGTTTTCCTGGCTTTGGTATGAGGATAGTATTGGCCACCCTCCATTCCTCTGAGTATACCCCTTTTTTCCAACACTCATTGAAATGTTCAGTTAGATAAGAAATTGATTCATCATCCAGATTTCTTAATATCTTAATATCTTGTTAGTTATTCCGTCCGGTCCAGCCGCCGATCTACTATTAAGACTGTGAAGAGCCGCCCTCACTTCACTCTCAGTGAAGTCCCGGTCAAGTTCTTCACATATGCCTCCCGTATAATCGTGGCTCTCGCCTCCTTCGTTGGGTTGTTTAAGTGGGACATATTTGGCTGCGAGACTATCCATGATATCCCTCTCTGTTTTATCTTGGCTTTACTGATGAACCAACTTAGCTATAGCTGTTCTCTTGCTTGTCCTTGTTTCATTCTCGTTGAGCAGGTGCTTGAGGAAATTCCAGCTACCTCCATGTTTGAGTCTACCATCAGCCGAATTACAGATCCTATCCCACTGTTGCTTCACGAGGGTCTTCGAATGATCATCAATTTCTCTGTTTAATTGCGCTATTTTTTTCCTTAGCCTTCTGTTAGGTCTCTGCGTTTTCCATCTCTGTAATATAGCCTGTTTGGCCTCAACCAGATGCGCCAGCCTGCTGTCCATAGCTTCAATGTTTTCCTCTGTCCTGATTTCTTTAGTGGCCTCCTTGATGTCCTCTCTGAGATCGATGACCCATGTCTGAATGGGCTCCTGCTCGGCATCTGGAGGCCCCACTTTCCCTCTGTTCGCCCTAATTTTTCTGAAGTGATCCCAATCAGTGAATTTGAAGATTCTTGTTTCCTGTCTCGGTATGCGTATGGTTATGTGTATGATGTAATGATCGCTTCCGAGATCCAAGTTTGAATTTTCCCAATTGGCTCCTCTTGAATTGTTCACAAAAGTAAGATCTGGCGTGGAGTCCCTGCTCGTGGAAGTGCCACAACGGGTGGGATACGCAGGATCAGTAATCAAGCATAACCCCAGATCCATGGCAAGACTCCATAGCTCCTCTCCCTTCTTTTTGTTCCAAGCGTATCCCCATGTGTGATAGGGAGCATTAAATAATGCTCCAATAACGAGAGGGGAGTTTTTGGCAACCTAAAGCACCTTGTTGAAGAGTGCTCTAAACCTTTGTCTGATGTCGTTAGGACTGCTGTAAATATTCAAGCAGAAAATGCTTTGCGTCTTACCTCTGTTCCTTTTAAGTATAATCTCAACTAGAATAAATTCAAACCTGGAATGTCTAAGGTGAGTCTCATGCTCAATGTGCGGCAACTTTTTGTCAATGAGGGTCGCCAACCCCCTCCCCATTTTTTTGTCTCTACATATAACTTTGTGCCCAGTGAGCATAATTTCGTCCGCTAAGGTTTTATGCAGCATAATTGCCTTTGGCCTGGCCTCAGATGACCTGATCACCTGTTGCGGTGCTGTTTTTTTGTGCTGGAACCCACGACAATTCCATTGCCACACGTTAAATCCATGATTACTGTCCATTGTTATTATGTAAGGCTGCCTTTCTATTACCTGCTATTTTCCTCTATGTGATGGCCCCCGACAATCCAGGAATGGACTTTATACTATCCGCCTCCGATGGCAGATACTCATCGTCATCATCCCCTCGCACCTCCATTTTCCTAAGTCTTTTCTCTCCCGTTAGCCTCCATTTCCACAATTTGTCCACTTTAAAGTTGGTCGTTTCCACTGTCTCTCTTATCGCTTTAATTGCCTCTTCTATTTCACTCAGGGCTGAGCAGACTTAATCACCCTCGGAACTCACCACTCTATTTGAATAGCGAACGATTCGAACGATGCACCGCTCTACTTGGATAGCGAACGATGCCTGGATCTGGTGCGACTCCTGGAGCGCGAGTGCTCCCTGTCCTCGGGGCGATGGTTGGGCGCCAGCTGATGCGCCTCCGACTGCGCTCTTGTTGACGACCGAGTCCTGTTGCGCTCTCTTCGACGGAGTCGTACGACGTAAGGGACTTGACATCTTTTCTTACAAAACTTGTCGCCGGTAGGGTGATCGCCATCACAAAATTTACACCTAGGTACACACACATGTTCATCTCCTGGGTTGAGAGTTCCACAACACCTGCACTGAACATAGTCAGGTGTTGGACACACATCAGAGCGGTGCCCGACCCTTCCGCAGGTGAAGCAGACGTCGAATTGCTTCCTGTAAAGGTATAAACTCACTAGTGTGGATCCATACCTGACAAAATTGGGCACTTTGAGTCCATCGAAAAGTACTATGACCGATTCCGACGTCTTGATGTGCTTAGCAGCCAGCGCAGGCGGGTTCAAGTCATGCACGATATTTCTTGTTATCATAGCTTGGGAGTCTCTGATGTCCACTCTTCGGATGACGCCTTTGCATGTGGCATGTGGTGCCGCTTCGTATGCATTTACCTCGTATTCCGCTTCCATCATCTTGAAAGACTTGATTCTGACCTACTTCGCAGCATGTTCGGGCTTAGGTGTGCTGACTACGATGATATTTTGAGTGAAGTTTGGGCAGACAACATCTTCACGGGCCTCGTCTTCCGTTAGGCCGGACGCCTCATGCAGAACCAATCGTGGTGGTGCTCACCTTGTTCAAATTGAGCCCTCCTCGAGGCCGTATAATGATCTTTCTGTGCTCCTCAGGCAGTTGAGGCATTCTCGAAGCTCTGATAACCCGATTCTTAATCATTCCACCGACGGCGGTTTTCTTGACACCATGCTCTCGCTGACAGCGTGGCAATGTGCTCTCCTCATCCACAGCCTTTGTGCTAGCTCGTGATTTTCGGCCAGCCACGACTTGCCAGCCGAAGTCGTCTTGAGCATTGTTTCTTTCATTTCCAGAAAAATCTTCATCTTCCATGCTTGTATCCGCCATGCCTGCGGGCAGGTGGGCTTACTAGGCCCAACAAAGGCCCTACTCCTCACTAAGCTTAGCTCCGCTAAGCTCAAGTCGGCGTTTAGGAGCAAAAAAGGTTCTGTAAAATTGTGAAAATAGGAGTCCCACCTCGAATCTTGGTGTCAGTCCATTTGCCGTGGCTTCGTGGATCCAGTGGTATCCTTCTTTTCGTTGTACTCTCAAAATTGGGGAGCGGAGCGTGGAAAAAAAACGGAGCCGATGCTTCCACGTCTGCACTGGTCGGCGCTTCTTCTTCCTCCGTGAACCAGTGCATACATCGTACTTTACTCATGTTGCCTTTAAAGTGACCAGTGGCCGATTACACTATTGCGCGACTGTTGAACAACTTGGAGAATTCTTGCGTGATTAGCAGCAATGTGCATGAGCTAAATACAAAGTACCTTCATAATGATTTATATCAAGGCACATACTGCAAGCAGCAAACTGAAGTCGAGCTTTGGTGCCGTTATGGTCGTTTAGCAAAAACTACTTCTCTCACCGCGTTATGGCGCATAATGGACTCTTATATAAAACAAGAAACACACACACTCGTGCGCCTTTAAGCCTGGCGTCGAATAATGCCGTACGAATATATCCACAGAGAAAAACGTATGTTCTCACATATCATGTAAAATTACTGCATATAGATCTTACTGGGTACAAGTTTCTTTTTAATATAACGCCTTTGAGGATCCCGGTCCCCCGAGTCGCCGGATAACGCCCAGTCGTGAGCCAACGTAGCTTATGAAAAAAATTGCTGCTCATAGCAATTTTTTACGTGTATGTTGACCGCCTTCTGTGAGCACCAGCTGTTGCGACAGATGTTGCTGTCGTTACTGGGCTAGTTGATTCATACCTGTCATAGTGCACTAAGACCAGAAGCTGTACAGGACACCTTTTCGTGTCTCTTTGTTACTGCATATCGTTTCGCATGCTATTGTAACATGACATGTTGCGACAGATCTGCGCCTTCTCTCACCTGGAGGATGTAAGAAACATGGCAAAAAGAAAGCACCATCAAGTCCATCAAGCACCATCAAGTCCATCAATGTTCATAATGCAAGCCATCAACACAATTTGCTAACACCGTCTGTGCGAGGTTGTATTCGCCAGCAGGTCGCCTTACCGGAACTTTCAACGTTTTCAGAAGGCACTGACGTCCGTTTGCACATTTCTGATATTTGTTTCATTGCGAATGGAAGTACGAAGGCGAATCAGAAAGACTTTGCTTCGATATTTTTAGGCAAATTACGGCTTTAAATGCGAAGTCAACATATGCACTCCCTGCGGTTGACCTTTCTTGGACCGGCCAGGCCTTACCTGCCGGTAGCTGCGCAGCACCGCGCTGCTGTCAGTTGAAGATGGTGGTTGTGCTTAACACATGCACGGCGTACGAGCAACCAAGTCTAACTCGTTTTCAATGGAGCACGGCAGGAACGTCCATCAAAATCCGCAGGTAAATGCAGCCCACGTATGGGAAAAGGTGTCTCGCTTTGAGAAGTGTGAGGTGGTGGTGGTATGAGTTCGCAAAAAAGTCCGTGCAGACTTGCATGAGAGTGCGCGTTCGGGTACGCCGTGCGCCTCGCGAATTCTGCCACAGGGGCATCCCAGATTTAATGCTGCGATGGTACAAATGTCTGAATCGTTGTGGGGGCTACGTAAAAAAAATTGTGTAAGGTACGTAGACTAGTACGTATATTTGTAGTTGCCCGCAAGTACCTTATTTTGGCTAATAAAAAAGGGGAGCAACGAATTTCTGATTTACCATCGTACCTATGGATCTTTTGTTCAACGACGTTGACTTTAACGACAGACATTTTCGCCAATGGCGGCAGTGCGTGGAGAAAAAGCTTCTCGTCCTTAAGCGAAAGTGGAATATAAATATTGAATATAATTCCTGCCTTACACGGGAGAATATTTCCGTAGCGATTCTTGGATTTGTTTTCAGCCATTTTCGCGACATCCCACGGATGAAGCTGTCCCTTCGGCGTGGTCTGTAACAAAAGAAATGTGGCCAATTAGAATATTTCGCATCAGAGAAATATATGTTGGCACACTGTACCAAGAAATTCGGACAAATAAAATCAAAAGTGAGTCTCGTGCATAACTTTTAAAGGCAACACGCGTCTGTAGCATCACGGAGCGAGTTAAATTGGGTAAGCTCTAAAGCTATTTCAATGACAGCAGTAATTTACGCCCTTAACCAAAGCACTAACGTGCATCAGGGCACGTTTTTCATGTTTATTTACCTAGCACAAAGCGTAGTAATAAAGTAGAACTTCAGAGGCTCCATCACAGTGCACTGGAGCGCTAGCTCGCATGCCAGTAAGCAGAAAATGCACGGCAGCATCCTCACCATGTACTCTTCTTTGAGCGCGCCATTTCCTTGACCTTGGATGACGTGCTCCTGGAGCCTCTTCACGGGCACCGGCTTCGACGGAAGCCCCCCGTTCGCCACGACTGTCATGTTCACCGAGTCGCTGCTCTCCATGTTCAGCGTCATGCGCGACTCCGACATGCTGTTCTCGTCCACTGAAACAGACGGGAATGCGTGAGTGTCCAATGCGCAAGCAACGCCTCAGAAGCGTCGATTCTTGTAACGTTCGAGCAGCGTTAGCTTCAGTGTGTTGCCTGGTTCTTAAGTTATCACTGACACGAAGCGCTCAGGCGGCGATGAAGAACCAAGCGACGCCAAGTTAGCCAATATTTGAAATCGGTCTGCACAAGCAAACTGAAACTTTTCTTCTTCCCCTTGTGCAAGAGGGAAAATTCGAGGCTTTTTTTCTCGCTAACGTCCAATTACCGTTATCCTTACGTTCGTTGCATTGTACTTGACTCTTTGTGTGCGTAGGTTGGTTTTTTGTTGTCATGCTATACGCTCTTCCTCCGCGCAGGAAGATGCCATCCATTCTTTTCGTGCTTACTTCTGGAAACCATGAGGTGAATTGATCGGGATTTGATACTCTAGTAATCTGTTCATTGCAAACCAGGGTAGATAAAAAGGTAAAAGTAGGGCGATTTACTGCATGGAATGAAGAAACAAAAAATACGGGAGAGGTATATCGACATAAAGGAGTGCATCGTTTTCCGATTTCAATTAGAGAAATACAGGTGCACATCAAAAACTACTGAATGCAAATAATAATATTTTGCATTAGCGACCTTAGCGGAACTTTAAAAATCGGGATGAGTGATCCTATATCTCAATACACAGGAGCAAGGTATAGCTGCGCACACGTCACTGTTACGTTGCCAAACCAAGTGCATTGGTGGGCTGAAGCTTTTCGTAAATGGCATCATAAAAGAGTACCCCTCGACGTTTTCCCGAAATGCTCCGTTTTCCTTCATGTTGCTAAGGGTTAATACGAAAGTAAAAATTCGGCGGATTCCATACATATGTTCGAATCGGTGCTAAGAGAAGCAGTTATAAAGTTTACGCAAATGGTAAAGCAAACGTTATGCTAGCCTAACGCTAAACGCACTAATGATTGTGCGAAATCACGCAAGAGCGATGTAATTGTCGTTTGCCTGCAACGCTATGCATGCAAATGCAATGCAATGCTTATACCAACGTTACCCCGTTGCGCGAATGTAACACAATGGCGCAAATGTCGACGTTGCCTACAACAAGTCGTGGCTCCTTGCGACTTGCGAATAACGCAACTGTGGGATGCCACAAACGTGCGCTTCGTAACTAACGCATCACCGTGTCCCTGTTTAAGCAGTCATAAGTCACTGAACCATCTACATGGTTTGTTGACTTCACTGATGCATTTTATTCTCAGATTTCGAGCGTTAAGCTTACATCTGCATTAGTTAGTAACGTTTTCTTCTGCGTAATCGACGAGACTGACATACACCTCCTAGGATATTGTTTAGATTAAGACACCCACTGCCAGCCTGATGGTTCTAAGCCGGCTGGACTAAAGAGATGCGTTTTAAGAAGCGAGTATTCTTGGACCGCTGCCACGTATGTTGGGCGTCCAGAGAGTAGTGACGGAATTGCTACAATTTTTCAACTCAACACACTTCTGTAAACGCTTGATAGACTCCGTGTGCACCTTAATATTTGCAAGTCCCTAGCATCTTTCCTTCTACCTTCTTTCTTTCTTCGTTTCATCCGAGTGTGCCCTTCCCCATTCGGCGGAAAAAACCAGACATGCGCCTGCCTAAACTCATAGGGTTTCTCGTTTCTCTCTCTCTCTCTCTCTCTCTATATATATATATGTATATATATATATATATATATATATATATATAGAGAGAGAGAGAGAGAGAGAGAGAGAGACGAGTGAGCCTTAGAGAGAGATCCATATATATATATATATATATATATATATATATATATATATATATATATATATATATATATATATATATATATATATATATATATATATATATATCCTCCATTAAAGCAATCAAAGAAATATCACGCATAAAAGTGTCGATAAAGATTTACGAAAAGCCCTAATAATGTCGTGGAAGCGCATTAAGACCAGATAATTCACAGTCGAATTTGGTATGAGTCTCCTACCATGCACATGTCCCACCAGGCGTTGTGTCTACTCAATTCTTTTACGTCTAACTTTCAATATTCCCACTTTTTTCTCCACACTTGCTTGGTGACTCCCGTTCAGTCATTGAACGAATATTCACTTATTTACCTCTTTTATATATTTCAAATCTGAGTGATGCACACAAACGAAGAAATAAATGTTTCAAAGATACAAGACACATTACGGGAGCATTAAGTAATTCACTCTCGTTTCTTTTCAATTTTTATATCGGTGGTCGGTGTCCGGTCACACCACAAGTGTGCTATGTATTTATTTCTTTGTTTGTTTATTAAAGCAAAGCCTTCTTTAGACACTCGAGCGGGTTCGACGTGGCTTTTGCGTGCTTCTGAATTTGTTATATACATCCAGTTTTCCGTTAAGAGCCCGCTGTGCTGTACAGACACCTTTGAGAGGAAGTTTTAAGTTCTCGTCAGCCCTGTCTTAACGAAAAAGCGTTTTTATGAAAATAATTACTCGTTTTATTTAGTTTCCTTTGATTTGGTCTTTGGGCATGTGCCCCTAGGTGTGTGCTCGTTCTTGTCCAATACTCCATGATTGATATGCTTCACTATTACTCAAGAGGCAAAGGTACTGAACTGTAGATATATAAGTGCATAAACCTGTCATCACTAATATGCCCTCGACATGCAGACTGCACCTGACAACTGTGCATCCGGCTGGTTTGACGTTTGCATGTCGGCATAGATCCCGAGCCGTGTAGTGCTTGAGCATGATTGCATGAGACTAAAGTTGTGATTTTCAGGGTGGATAAACATAAACACTGCATAATATTCTGCGTTCCAGATTGGATTGAAGTTAACACAGTTGTACGCATCGTGTTAGTTGTATAACATTTAATTACCCGCTTCACATCCTGTTTGCTTCACATAGATTTCTACATGGGCATTGAATCTTTATCTGTTCTACAATAAATATTAGTTTAGTTATTTCATTTTATCTTTTTTGCCACCTTCTTATGCCCCTGTGGCTAAGGTGCCTTCACTGACAAATAGCCCATTGATTGATTGATTCATTCATTCATTAACCCATTCGTTAGTTCATTCGTTCACTCGGTCGTCCTCTCACTGATTCATTGATTTTTATTCCTGAGATTCCACATTTGCAGAAAAGCCTCGCTTTAATTTGACGATCGGAGAAGACTTACACTTGGAAAGTCTGGAGAGGCGCTCTTTGATGCTGCGCTTAGTGGGGCTCTTGGAGCGGTAAGCAACAGCTTGGCGCTTCCTGCAGGATTAGAGAAGAACGCTTTAAGAATGTCCGGGTGGGAAAAACCGAGAACCCACGAGAATACGTTTATGCGGGCATGCGGTGCATCTTTCTTCAATGTTAGCGGAGAAACGATTCTGTCACTTGAAATACAAGGAGATACGACTAGGTTCACATAAAAAAATAGGTTTAAAAAAGTGATCACTAAACGCTTGAACGAAGGTAGGAGTAAGCTACAATTCTGTAGTTCGCCTGTAAGGTGAGACGCGCTCTGTCTCATCCCCTGTCATGTGATGCTATATTTAAAAGCAGCCACCATGCCCTAAACAAAGTCATCGTTTTCTTAATTTATTCCGTCTAATGTTATGTATGATTACCGGTGCTGCTGCCACAAGAGAAAAAGAAAAAATATAGACTATACCCCAGACCTGGTATTAGTGATCGAAGACACCGGAGTGATGACTTTTTTTTTTCGAGCTGCGGCTCATACAGACAATGTGTTCCGCAATGACTCCTAAAGTATGTCTATTTGTTCGACTGAACTGAATATTCTCCGCTATAGATCGTGAGATGAAGTTTAGATTAAAACACTGAAATTACAGAATTACAGCTGATGCGCGATAAGGGCTTTGATAAATCGATGTGCTTACACATTGCATGAGATTTTGAATTTCAGTGGTGAAAACTGTGTTAATTATTAACCTTAATCCCGTCGAAGGTATAGTCACCTTCATGCATTTGCCCCTCCATTATGCTGCTACTTAGACGTCAATGGCAGTTGGTGAATGCGACGCCCAGCCGTGAACCCCTTAACCATTAGTAAGCGGCTGTGCGACTGCTTTTCTGGAAATCAGTCGAACAAGAGATATGTCGATCGACTGTGCTATATCTCAAATAATCTGAAAAGAGGTTTCGCCATTCTTTTTCCGGGAGGCAACAAGTACGTGATTGTCTCCGGAACCCAAATGAGTTCGGAGGAAACAACAATCTTGGTTCGATGCGATACCACTCGATTGTTTCAGACATTTTTATTTTGTTTATTTTATTTTATTTGACCCCTTGTAGGAAGCAAACACAAGTGCTGGCAAAGCTGATATACAGATAGTTTTGCTAGCTCTGTATAGTTTGCGAACTGATGTCACTGTATTTTTTTTTCTAATCTGCTTTTCTTTTACATTTCTATCAATTTCTATAATTTTATGTCAGAGAAGAGCAGTGGGTGCCGTCTACAAGCACTAACATCTATTGAAATGCTGCTTATAAAAACGCTTTCTAGTGAAGAAGAGTTGAAGTTCTGTTGAAGAATGCTTACCGAATATAGTAGAAAGTCAATGCAATTGCTGCAATTACGAGGATAAGGAGCACAAGGACGGCTCCGATGCCGATGTCAGCACCAGCAGCACTGCTACCACCATTCACTGCGGCCAGCAATCACAATAAATGCGTTAATTTCGACACCACTTCAGGTCCGTCCGCTTTTCTTTACGCGCTGACGGCCCAAGTTGTCACATATTTGTTGCTTTGGTAACTGCCAAAAACGTGCTTACCAATGACGGGGGCTGTAACACTGTAGCCGTATAGTACTTCCTGCAAAAACAAAATTGCAGCAAAAGTCTTCAAACACTACATGCCATAGACCCAAGCGCTTGCATAAATAACTAATTGATCACTTGCTCTCCTAACGACAAAATAAGCACACAATTCGCATGTGGGTAAGAGTTATCTTTCTTATTTCATACTGTGAAACCTTGTTATGAAAAAAAAATTATCTGAACAGCAAACGGAGTTCGTAGCACTTAGACCTCCTAGGGCTTTGACTAAGAAGGTAGGAAGGAGATTCAACATACAGTTGAAGTCGATCAAAATTAATCTAGAGCGAGTTGCCGGTGTGAACGGGGTGGGGCCACTGCGCAAGGCACTTTATGGTGTCACCCCTCACCTTTGGAGAGTAGCAGATGCGTCGGAGTGTTTTAGTTTTCACTCCACTGTCTTCGAGGTCAGCACACATTTTAAGCTGCACTGTCTTGGAAATCGTCCCACGCAGAAGGCAAGAAAGGTTGTCGATGCGGAAAAGTTAGTGTACCTCGCTAAGAAACACGCGGTCTTCAAAATACATTTCGAATAAGTCTATTTACTTCTAATGAATACACACAGTCATTTCAAACAGCTCGGCCTTCTAAAGCTATATCTGTATTACGCCACCGAGCACCAGCGCCAGAAAGTGAGTTGCGTTGAGCGCCATTCAGGGAAACACATGGAAGTGTAGCATGTGCAATCTTCCCCAGCAAAGGTATGGTGGTTGTGTGCTGGCCTGTCCCTACATACCTGACAAGTGTACTGTCACATTTTCAGCTAGCACTCGCAGCTCTAGCAAAGAGTCACGCGCAAGAGTGTTCCTTTTAATGAAGCACCACACTGTACACGGCGGAATTCTGGAGTCGGATGGTTCGTAGACCAGATTCTGTCAGCGAAATTTTCATTGCCTTCGCTAGGTCGCTCAACCAGACTGTTGAATTTTAACCTTGGTACCGTCGAAATATTGCCTATGGCATTTTGTCGCGTGTCTCATCGATGACAATAAATATTACTTTTGTATTTTCTTTACCACCGTGGTACCAGTATGTTAAGGTAAACAACTTCAAGTGGGTATTAACGCGTCACAGTCTTACTGACGGGCAAGCAGCGAGCCAATAGTGTTACAAAAAGAACGTGCACGCAAGATTGAGGATGATTATGCTGGGGGAAGGGACAAGAACCGATGGCTGTTATTTTGTTAAATTATAAATGGGTGTAATAAAGATGGCACATTTTGCCTATGAATTTCATTCATAATTTCGTATTACCTCAACCCAGTTTCATAATTACAGTCACTATTTTGCCGGATTACTGCGAGCAATTTGCTCATCAGACGTCGATGAAAAAATCTGTGAAGCTGCAAAGACAAGGAAAATTTCCAACTATTCAATTCAGGGGACAGGTTGCGCAAACCTGCAGTGAGGAAACCTCGCGTTACCTTTTATGCAATTAGAGGTTGACAATAGTAGCTTTTTAAGGTACGCTGCCATGAACGGTGGCAAATAATTTGAGGATTAAATGTACCCAAATGGAGGAGGCCTGACTCAGGACATGAATACAGCACAAGTTCAACGAAAGTGTTCTGGCACAATTAAATTAGTACGATTTATAAATTTACCTACGCATGCGAGAATAATATAATGAAACCATCTTTTGATCATGGCAGGTCACAAAGACACGTATATACACAGCCCATGTGGGAACACTTTATTTCATTGGTCTATTTAGCCCGACGAGCAGAGCTTCCGAGATTTAATAGTGTTTCACAGAAAGAAGGGCGAGCTATACAGTTCATTGCTGCACGAAATAAAAGCCGGAATGTTGCACAGACTTCCGGCATGATCTAACTTAATAGTTCTAGGCGTGAACTTTAGATTTCGCCCCTGCATGAAGCGAACGCTACCAGTGGCGAACCGGATATATAGCTGTTTTTGTTATCTTGATTTACCTTTCGAGCTTATGTGCGTCTTTATTTTCTACCTAATATTCGCTTCTTAAACTTACGTCGGCTGGTGCAATTTCACGTCCGAAAGGCGTAATTTATCTCTACTTGACGTAGTCCCTCGATTCCTGAGGGCGCTTCCTCGCCAAGCTGCTTTCAAACCTAAATAGATCTATACCTCACCCCAGAAAAGTTGCTCTCGGCAAGCAGGCCAAAGCGATACGGCGTGGAATCAGTGAGCGGTGGATTTTCAAAGCCACCGACGACACTGCCAGCGCCGACGACGAAGTCCACCGCTTCTTTCAATTGGTCGGGCGTCAGGTGGGCGGCCACGTAGTAGCCAAGGCTCATGTCTTGTGCGCTGCTGTAGTTGACCAGTTTCACGGGGCGCGGAATGGCTTCACCTTCGCGAAGTACGACTAGGTAGTAACCCCTGCACCGTGAATGTAAGGAAGCATGGGGAAATGAGATCAGGAAAGTTTGTTGAGGTGATGGAGAAAAGAGCATAATCGTGATCAAAGAAACATTCTGATAACTTCAGCCAAAATATATCGCGTTTACTTGCAGTAGCCGCGGAGATGCTCAGTAACATGAGCTGTTTTTCGTTACGCACCGCTGGATTTCTCTCTCAAATTTGAGGTCTTGTTATGCGCAATAAAACCATATAAGGTAAATTTTTCAGGAATGATGTTCGTCTTAAATCTGTAGAGAAACTTTTTTTTTTCGGAAGGAAAATTTGGGTGGAACCTGAGCGCCTCGGACAAAAGTGTTTCCATTATGTCACAAACGTGAACAAAAGTGTAAAATAAACTATAGTTAGAACCCAGACCGGCCTATCACGTTGTGTGCTGCAGACAGTGAGAATTCACATAACAAGAGCATTTTGAAAACGACTGCAAAAGAAAACTAAAGAAAAAGAACCGGAGAAATCTTTTCAGCACCTTTCCAGCAGTCTGAACACTACTACGAGAAGTGCGTAAGCACGTTACACGGTATTGGCGCTGCAGGGCAGCGGTTATCATTGGACGCGCGTCTAATCCACCACAGTTGCTTAGCTAGTGCAAGATTTTATTTCGATTGCAATTATACCTACGTTGGGGTGCTGCTCATCGTACCAGGTTTCTGAGACCGCCCTCAGCGCCACGTAAAGAAAAAATAACCATGCTATCACTTTCAATGCTTCCCTTTCCGGCGAAACTGCCAATTGCGTTAGGACACTGACATTCAGTGAGAAACTTGTTATGGTGGGACGTGTCTCTGAAGAGTGAGCGTTTAGTATAGATATACGTATATGCTGTTTATTTGTATTCAGAACATTCTTATTCTACCAGACTTACGTGATGGGTCCCTTCATGAAGTGCACCGGGTAGAGCACGATGCTAACTGTGTTGTCGACGATTGCACCAACCCTGGGCTCAACTTGAACTTCAGGCGCTGCAACACACACAAAAAAGAAAGAAAAAAAGAGCTTTATTGCGTTTGTGATGAATACTTTATTCTAGGGCGTCGTCTTCGAGTTCTACAGGCAATGTTTATATTTGAAATCAAGATCTGAGACGTCAGTTTACCGCATGTGAGCAGAGTGACCTGTAATTTTCTTATGTGGCATCAAACATCTATCTGTACAACATGATGCAATTTATGCAGAAGGTTCCGTCTTGTACACTTGCCAAAATTTTATTAAGCAGTCGAGAAATCACGGTTGTGGACAGCGGATACAAAGTGTTATTTTGAGGAACCTTAAAAAGAAGTGCTGTCTGACTTCGTCCTTCATAAGTGCACCTCGTTATTTAGAGTTCGTAATTCTATACATTGTCTATAGACAAGAATGATACTATACTGCGTTTTATACTCTTGTCCTCTGGTTATATGAGGTATATATGCTGTCTAAACTGTTCTTCCTACAGCTAAACTCTCCTACAAGAAAGCACAAAAGCACGAAAAATTATGCAGCTGCCACATTTTTTCTGAATCGATGAAATGCGAAGCATTTTTGTAGATAATTCACTGTACCGCGTCGTCTGGACTTCTGCATAGTGTTGCCAGATGTACAAATATTAGTATACATTTTTGGATTAGCGTGGTTAGCCTAATCGCGGGCTTAGAGAATAGCGGCACCAAAATGCACATCCGTAGAATGCTAAGCGACGCATACCCTCTAGCGTACGCCCTCTATTTCTCAGAGTTGACGTTACCCTTTTCACCTGATTTAAGTACAGGTGACGTAAAACATGGCCGCGGTCCCGGCCGCATTCTTCGAACGGAATGTGATGTTGATTTCGTAGAATTCACTTCATTCGCAGGAAATGACGGTGCAAACGGCTTTCCCTTAGTGTGAGGATACTTCGACGATGTAGTATTATGGATAACCTTTAAGAGTTTTCGAGGTCGCTTCTCATTTCGAACGTTTCCGAGTCTAACGAGAGAAATGGATGGATGAACGGACGCACGGACGGACGGACGGACGGACGGTCGGAAGGATGGATGGACGGTCGGACCGACGGACGGATGGTCGGACGGACGGATGGTCGGACGGACGGACGGACGGACGGACGGACGGACGGATGGTCGGACGGACGGACGGACGGACGGACGGACGGACGGACGGACGGACGGACGGACGGTCAGACGGACGGACGGATGGACGGACGGATGGACGGTCAGACGGACGGACGGTCGTACGCACGCACGGACGGACGGACGGATGGATGGTTGGACGGACGGACGGACGGACGGACGGACGGACGGACGGATGTATGGATGGACGGATGGATGGATGGATGGATGGATGGATGGATGGATGGATGGATGGATGGATGGATGGGTGGATGGATGGATGGATGGATGGATGGATGGATGGATGGATGGATGGATGGATGGATGGATGGATGGATGGATGGATGGATGGATGGATGGATGGAACGTATGTGCGTCCGCTTTGAAACAGGGACGGTGGGTTGCACCACCAGGCTCTTGTTATTTTCCCTAATTTTATAGCCGTATTTAAAAAGAAAAAATAAACGCAAAGAAATATAGACATAACTCCCAGCATAAAGCACTCTTAGCGACTATTGGGAACTGCTTTTTGTACGCCTCCATCGTTTGTGATCTACGTACCGTTCGGCCACCAAATTTCCAATCGCTTCTTACTAGTCGAACGTCGCCTCTTTCAATGGAATCTCGTCTCTTACACTGGCATCTCGGAGAAACCTCCTCCGAGATGCCAGTGCGACCTTTCGATGAAGTCAGGATGCAGGCGGGACGACAGTATATGGCCTCTGAGATCGAAAGATTTCGGAGGCTAGGATAGACAGCTTGTACTGCTTGTACTGTTTTGACGCAGACTGTCGAACATGGAAAGGCCAAACGCAATGCGCCCCCAGCTTCCATTGGGCTGCCTCTGGCACTTTCGCGACGCACACATAGGTAGAATCACTTAGGTGCGCTATGAATGCGTAATTCAAAGCGCAGTAGAATAGCGTTCGGCACGTGCGCTATCCCGCTATACTAGAACCCCCTTCCTGCAGAGTTTGTGTGCGGAGCGGTAACGCTCTGTCTCTCTTAACCCCGACATTATGATAACCTTAATCTAAACCTGTCTATTGTCTAAAGCGAGCAGTTGTGTGCGTGACGCGAACATGGGTGGGTCAACCGAAGCACAAAACGACGATGTTAACGCGAACAAAAGGGCGATGGCACGATCACTGATTCCTTGCACTTCGGCGAAGTTTCAACCGGTTCTGCTACCACCTGGGTCATTTGGAAGTGGAGGGGGGGGGGTCATAAATTTCCATTTATATGCGACCTGTTGCAATGCGACGTGAAGCACGTAGAAGGCAGCGGTAAGAGACAATTCTACGCCTGTGCCATTCAGGCGTCTCTGGGGCGCCTGCACATGCCTGGGCTTTCTTCTAAAGGAAATATTTGCTACGCGACCTGACGCCCGTGCCAGTCATCTTGAAGCGCTAGTTGGCTATGGCAGGGAAGAAATTGTTATGCGTCTATGGATATAGCGACCAGTTTTAATTTGGTAGGACCCTATAGTTCGATCCTTCGAAAATTAAATATGGCGCGTAATAATATAATATCAACCAAAGCCAGAGAAGAACTTGCCGCTAGGTGTCTTGTATGAGGCAACAAGTGCTTCGTATTACAATGCATTTCCATAATTCTACGCTCTTTATAAACTTACAAACAGTTTTCTTGCGGTGTCTGCATACATTCTGTTGAGAAAACGTGCAAGACTACACGTTGTCGGGCCGCCATAGAGTGCACGCAAGCCTTAAAAAAAAAAGGAAGCAGGTCTTTTGACTTTCTACAGGCTGTCTCTGTAAATATTTGCGAAAAATCCAATAGTGTGTCCGCTTTTCCATACTTTGTGGAACGTCAAAGCCAGTATTGGAATTCACGACGCCCTCCACGCGGCTTGTCTGTATAGTGCTGTTGCTTTCTTCAACGTGTTACAGCTTGTACCCACCACGATGGCTCATTAGTTATGGCGTAGCGCTGGTGAGCGCGATGTAGCGGGCGCGATCCCAGGCCGTGGCAGCTGCGTTTTGACGGAGGCGAAACGAGTGAAGTGAAACGCCCACTACCGCTCTTTTACCGCGGACTGACATTCGTCAAGGCGCCAGCAAAGACTGACGTCACAGAGAAAGAGCTCCGATGGTCTCCGCGAAGCACGCTGTCATGTATTCGTCTAGAAATGCACGCTGCTACCGAGGCTCCTGACTTCGCAAGGTTTGCCTTAGACAATTGTGGCGAACGAGTAAAAAAGGTCTGCCACTTCGTCCTCGTACAGCAAGAGGTCGGCGTGGAGTGTGGGGTTGAGAAAAAAGTTGAAAAAAAAATAGTGCGTGTTGCCGTTACAAATGAATAGCTGAATACTTGCTAAGCGGCTGCAAACAAGCTGCACAGTGGCTATTCTGTGTAAGTTATAGTCGCCACTTTCGCCTAATCTCAGTTTCACCGTGGTAGGAAAGGCTAAGATGCGCGTATAGAGCAAGCCATTCTTTCTTTTTTTCTACATTTCAAGACAGGTAGCATACGAAAAACATCAGTTCATACAATATGGTTAAACTGAATTGACCTATCAACATAAGAAAGCTGGACATGGTCAATAAACGTGAACAGCATTTCGTGAAAACATGAAATTTTAAAGCTTTATGAATGTTATTTACAACGCGTTGGGTCGCCATTAATTTTTGTTTTTCACTTTTTATAAATGCAACCTTCAAACGCTGTTGACAGGGTCCTAAAAGGGCAATATCAGATAGTGAGACGCATATTACACTTGCTCGCAAATAAAAACAAGAAAGCAGCACTGTACACTCGTGAACAAAAATATGTCGAGTAGTGGTCTCGTAAAGAAAAAAAAAATCCTCGAAGCCTTAATGTCTAACATGAAAGCGAGGACCGCTGTTGAAGCTTCCCATTGTGAGCATTTCACGGAATTTGTCAGTTATTACACGCCGCAACGAAATACAGTGATTTTTCACAGAACTCCTGGTTATATTGATCGGAAATATATCTGTTCGTTAATAGTCTTGACTACTGAAACCTAGCGTTTTCTTTGCTTCATTTTTTTTTCTTCGCATGCTCTACTACGAGACGACTACAAGTGCGCACTCTGGTGCCGAAGCCTTGGGAAACCGTTCGCGGTCGTACTCACTCGAAGCTTTTGTGCTGAAGTTGTCGCAAATTGCATTTCCGAATCCAGCACTGGTTCTCGCCTGAACACAGACCAAGTAGGTGGACCCTGGGAACAGACCTCGCAGGTAAAACTCGGGTGAGTCCGAGCTATTCAGCAAGACCGACTTGGGGAACCACGATTTGGCAAGCATCGCGTTGAATGTGTGCGATAGAGATGAGTTCAACTGGAAAGGAAACAAATTAATTTCTGAGTACCATCGCAAATTCCAAACGTTTCAGCCCCTTCTCTATTGCAGCTGAGAATAGGCCTAACATTGCGGGATCACATTGCAATCAAAAAGAAAAACCTGCAATGTCAATTGAGACAGTGTCGAAGAATGTTAAGAAGCCTAAACCTACACATTTTTATTTCGTAATTATCATTTCAAAGGTTGTTTTACAGTGAAGCTGTATGTGACTACGACACGAAATTCTTTGCGTCCGTCGAGATTAAACTATCAATACTGCATATCACCGTAAGCAAGCAAAAAAAGTCACAAACCATGTTATGGGGCTTTACGTGCCAAAAACACTTTCTAATTATGAGGCACGCCATAGTAGCGGGACTCCGGAAATTTGGGCCACCTAGGGTTCTTTAGCATGCACCTAAATCTAAGTGTACGGGTGTTTTCTCATTTCGGCCTCATCGAAATGCGGCCGCCGGGACCGGGATTTGATCCCGCGACCGCGTGCTTAGCAGCCCATCACCATAGCTACTAAGCAACCACGAAAGATAAGCAAAAAATGCAATCGCTCATAGGCCCGTAAGGCAGAGGCTACAAGCACACGGCAAAGTGATAGAAACAGTGATTACATTCTTTCTAATTACGCATACAACATACAGAACAGCACACGTTTCTATATACAACAAACTAAACACAAACATTTCAAGCACATAATTGATATGTGGTTGATATGTGATGATATGTGACACGAGATAAGGCCCCCGTGACAGCAATGCGAAGTGCGTAGCCCTGCCCGCTTACATTTCCCGATAAACATTAATGTTACGCAAGCTGCCGCGTCGATGCCAGCTTGCGACGTGCGGTGTGACGTCCCCATCCTTTGGTGTGTAAGATTACCAACCTAGCAGCTGTATTCAGTCTTTTTGAGCACCGCTATTGGCGGCAGCTTTGTCTCGAAATGGCGATTACTCACATTCCTACCATTACTCTAAAATAGCACTACTACCGTTACTCTAAAGCCATCAAGCACTACATGCCACCCTCAGCAGCTGTAGTGGTGGTTCGTAGCAGCTTCACTGGACATGCACTTGGGCAGAGCAGGGGTGGCGAGTTTTTCTTTTTTTTTAGGAGTAGCCAATGCGTCAGCCATGAACTCCGTTGTTATTCGAAATATAACTGAGTTCGCATTTGGGCTTGGCTTGTGAGTAGTGTGGAGCATGAAGATAAACATTATTGCATTACGACTTGTAGGTTGAGAATCAAATACATAAAGCAGAATTGGACATATCGCATTTAGTTAGAGGACATTTAATTAACCATGTAACACATGTTATATGTCGTACGTTGGAACTAGAACGCTTTCTTGTGTTCCTTTGTGTGGGTGTGTGTGCGTTTGTAAGAACGTGTTATTTATTCAAAACACATGACTGCTTTGCGCAGCGAAACTTCTACGCTATACTAAGACCATTTCTCGAAGTCCCAGAGAAATCAATTGAGCTGTGCAGTCTGGTATAGTCTTCAATGCGCGCCGGAGTTATTAAGAAGCATGCTACAAATTATATGCGGACCACAACATTATCAGAAACGCTTGCGCATATTGTAGCAACAAAAAAACATTCCTCAACTTCGCTTAGAGTTCTTAATAAGGTTCGCTGCTTATTGTACAGTTTCACCTTATGTTCTCATACCATAGAAAAATGTTCGCAGCCTGGCTTCGTAGCTTCAAAACGTCTTTAAATAACGCTGTACTACTGCTCCTACTGAAAAGGAAGACCAGTATACGAAATTACCTGTGCGGTTGGCTCCTTCAGCAGTTTCGCACATGGCGTTTCTTTAAAAAAATAATATAAAGTACGGACACTCGGCGAAAACTTGTCGCAGGAACAGGAAAACGTCACGCTATATTATTGATACCAGCCGGTAACTGACGTGGGCGTCGGGAGAAAAAATAATGTGAAATTAAGTTAACAGGCAACGTTTCTCTTACAGCAGAGCTGTATATGTCTAGGATCCCGGAATGCTTTGGCCTCTGTCGACAGAAAACTATCATCATCACAGGCTCATAGGCCCGTAAGGCAGAGGCTACAAGCACTCGGCAAAGTGGAACGAGCAGTGGTTAAATTCTTTGGAATCAAGCATACAGCAAAGAGAACAGCATGTCCAAAACTGTCATCATCAATGACTTATACCCCCTTAAGCAATGGCTCATAACCAGTAAGCAAGGGAAAAAAATGTTACGACTCATAACCCAGTAAGCCAGAGGCTACAAGCACTCAGCAAAGTGCAGGGAACAGAGCATACATTATTTGGAATTACGCATACAACATACCGAACGGCATACGTTTTAATAAACAACAGACCCAAAACAAGCATCCAAACGGCATAATTGATGATAAGGCGCTCGTGATAGCAATGCGAAGCGCGGTAGCGCTCGCCGCTTACGTTTCCTAGGGTGCCTCGATGCGCGCGCACGCTCCGCTGAGGGTGAAGACAACTGCGTCGTCTGCTACGGCGGCTGCCTTTGCCATGCCTACTTCAGAGGCGCGGGGCGTGCGCCAACAGGCTTTTTGCACTTGCCGCTGCAAAAGCGCGCTTGTCTTCGCCACCAAAAGACAATACAACTGCGTTTCACGCCTTTTCTAATGAAGTGCCAACAGAACAGGCTTGTAAGGGGCAACTGTCCAAATATTTTAAGATTTGGACGGTCGTTTCTCCTAGCACACGGCGACTCGGGTGCTAGATTGGAAAGAGTTCATAGAGCGCACTAGGAACCTAACTGCAGGATTAAAATAAATTAATAACAGCAATATCATAGGCAGGTAGATTGCATTCAATTACTCAATTGTGTAACTAATTAAGAACGCTCCAGTTGCCTTATTCACATTTATTGTCAACCTATAATGACGGTTTTTTTGTAGAAGAAAAAAGATTAATGTGCTTTACGTACCTTGTCCTAAGAAATAAAAGCCAGCGCATTCGCCACACGTACACGAACCGAATATCGCAGTACCTGAGCCGCGCATGCATGCATTGTGCACTGAAAACCCTAAATATCTCCAGGCATTTTTGTACGCGTGTAGTCGGCCATTCGAACTTGGCGGGACCACTGTATATTGGTCAAATGATGAGGAAAGTTATTAGTCGCAGTGAAAATACATCCGTTTATACTCGAATGGAATCGAAATTTTGAGGTCATTAATAGGTCAAACTAATGAGAGTCGACTGCATTAGTATATTCAACGCGCACTTAAGACAGTGTTTTAAAGACAAAATAACAATCTATTGCCGCGATCAGAGGTTAGTTGAAAACAAACAATCATTAATATTGTTTAAAACCATGAAAGTTGTTTATTTGCCCCGAAAAAAAAATATTTCAGGGTACTTTGAAGGCATGTTTGCACAGATTATCCTTGTCTTCAGAACCTGGAGACAGTGCGATTTAGGACACTTATTAGGTGTAAAAATAGGAACTCTGCTAATGCTAGCAGCATGAGTGCACTTCAGCGTGGATAGAAGCTTAGGTTAAATTAACTCCCGCACACGTCTTGCTTGCGTGACCATTGAGACGAGCTTTCTGAAGGTGTCGGAGGAAGATGCGCAGTCTCAATCTTGCGTACCTGTCGGTCAGCGTTTTCCGTATTTCTTCATCATGGCTTGCGCACAGGTTCAAGCGCGGTCGGTATGCTTGCTTGCAGCGGACCTTTCCTAGGTATGCTGTAAGTGAGCGGACAGGTGACTTCATTGTCACTAGTTTGCCTGTGCACCATGAGTTTATCCCTACAAAGTGCTCCTCGTAGATTTTGAGCATGTGCATCACATCATCACTGGGATAAATTAGGTTGTCACCTTCTGACACATATTCCTTCAGAGCAGTCAGAGAGGCATGTTCGTCACTAGCACATCCCAGTAGGGCATCCTTGCATTGCTGGCAGCTGACAGACGGCAAGATTCCTTTCAAAATGAAGCCTCCTATGTAGTGTAGAATGCTGCACTCTGTTGTGGACAGTTCTTCAATGAACAGAATTTCTGAGTCGTTTATCTCATCAGCTTCCACTTCTGTCCTTTCTTTCTTTGCCTGGGAGAGAAGGTCTACCAGATATTCGCGGTCATCGAGATCGTAGCTCGCCGTCCGTGGGGTAAATAAAAACTGGCTCACGCTCACAAGCCTCAGAGCGCATTTCATATCATACGTACTGGGCACAGGTTTTCTTAGTCGAACCACTGAAAAGAGGTTCTCCAGATAATCCTGTAAGAGTCTGCTGGTAAGAAAAAAATCGAACCCCTCATTTCCCAGCAACACTTCTTGGAGGTGGATGACAACGGTTGTTGCAATGAGAAGGCCAGCTTGGCATGGTTTCCACAGTGATGTGGACCCCATTTTCGTACTTCTAATGGTCTCCATTGCCGTGTGCAACGTGCCTAGGGCGGCATAATACTTGGCCATACTCCTGCGACTTAAGGCCATTGTTGGGTTGCGAGACGACATTAGAGAATACCATTTGAAAATGAGCACCAAAAACCATGCAGTGGTTTCAGCTTCTTCTTCAATTACAGATGCTCTTATTAAAAACCGAATAGCAGCTGGTGCTTCGCGGAAAAACAACGGCAACACCAACTTTCATTTTCGTGAAATGGCCACTGCTAGTGTGCACCTCGCATAGGTTGGGCGCTACCTTGAGCTCGTGCTCTGCGTCATAGTCGAGCACAGCCTGAACATGCTCGAGTTTGACCTCCGATGATGGCAGGTTGTTCTCCTTTACAGTGGCGTCACTCAACGTAAAAACTGATGAACTTAGTAACTGTCCTCTGAGATTTTTGAGAACGTGTGCAGGGTCAGCCGTGAAAAACAGTAGCTTTCCATCCAAACATGGCTGTGGTATAGAGCACACAGTTGAGGAGTTCCTGTGGCTTGAAAAGCCGAAGTCTCGCCACATCGCTCGATTTGACGCACCCATATCAGATGTCACAACACGAACTCTGAGGGACACCTGGCTGCATAATTGAACAAGCTCAAGGACATAGTCTTGAGCACAGAGCCCTCTACGTGATGTCCGGTGAATTCATAAGCGATCATCTGTTTCCACCTCTGATTTAAACCGCCTAGCATGAACACTAACGCGCGATTGGCAGGCTCGTCAGGCTTTGGCGGTAGCGTCTTTCCTCCAAGGAGCGAATCTTCAGCACGGTCCAACTCATATCCACTTGAAATCTCCATTTCATCCAAAAAAAGGATGCAATCTTTCTCCACCTCCTCCATGGCCATTGCCTTGCACCGCATGACGTCAATCACCTCGTGAAGTATCCCCGGAAGGAACTTCAAACCTTCGAGCCTGCCAGTCAGTGTCCTGTTTGAGGGAAGGGGATATCCCAGCTTTCTGAGCGTTTCATATCCAGTTGTCCCGCAAGCGAACTTAATTTGAAGGCCTCGCTTGACCATTTCAGGTGTCCAGGAATTGCCCCGGTTGTTGCTCCTAGACAGAGCACGGAGCTGATCTTCATTCAGGAACTTGACATTTTTTGAAAAATTCCTGATTTCGCTTTCAAGCCTCTGAACTTGATTTTTGAGGCCCTTAATACTGTTTCTGGCGGCAGCATGATGGTCCTGAAGGTCTGTGTATTTCCTCGTGATGTCCACTAGCTGCTTCTTCAGCTCTGCAGAATACGAGGAAGCAGTCTGGGTCCCACTAGGTTCGCCGGCTTGCTCTCTCCTGTCTGCATCCTGAACCAGCTGTGGACACTCAGCAATGACATTGCTGACCTGGAACGAGTCCATTTCGGATGTATCTTCCTGAAGCGGAGGTCTGAATTGAGACTGCTCCGTGGTCTCAGAGAGCGTTATTCCTTCACATGACGAGCTGCTTGCTTCCACGGGGGTCGCATCTGATTTACCGTTTGAGAGCGAGATCTCTGAAGCCGCTCTCTCCTTCGGTGCTTTTCGCTCCTTAGGTAAAGCTGTAACATAAAAAAATATGCACTTTAAGATCGGTTTATTCGACCTGGTGAGCTAGTACATTCTTTTCTACAACAAGCAAGATGGGACCAAGGATCACATCTTTTCTACAGTGTACTCTTGAGAACGCACATAAACTGGAGCAAGCATGTTAATGTTGTACGCTAACGTGCACGAACCCGACATTTCCAGAAGGTTAAAAATGTTTTTTTTTTATTTAATGCTATCCACAAGCATGTTCCCGAGACGGCTTGTAAGCAATGCAGGTAACAATAGCTATATAATACTTATCCGGACTTTAGAAATAACAACTTACGTTTGAATGAAAAAAGAGTTGGAACTGCATTCGGCTTCAGCTTTTTCCATCCATCTGAACGATGCTGTTCAAACTGCTTGGTTCAAAGTGAGCCTGCAAATGAATGTGTAAGGCTGAGGCACATTAGCATTTTTGTTTCACTGTAGATGATATAGACAAAACCAAGTACAGTGAAAGCTCGTTAATTCGAACTTCAATAATTCGAATTTATGGATAATTCGAACTGTACGATTTGGTCCGGCCAAGCTCCATAGAAGTCTATGTATGAAAAAGTCCGTTAATTCGAACGCGAGAAGGTTCCCTCACGGATAATTCGAACTACGCTCGCCTGGCACACGGCCAGAGAAACGCGCCTACTGCCTACACACAAGGCTGTATTGCCTCCGAAACGGGGAGGACGGCGAGAGAAGGCAAAATCGGACAAAAATCTGACCGACGCGGGGTCAGCCAGAAGGCAGCGGCGGCTGCCGCCTCTCCGTTCTACGTAACCTCGGAGACTTCTTGCCCGTTGCGAATCTCGGAGGCTTTGCGAATCTTGTACAGCTGCTAATGTTGTGCGGAGATGGCACGGCAAGCTCCAAAACACAGCGAATCAAGTACGTCGCAGCTGCGCTTGCAATCAAGAACCAACGAATCAGGGCCTTCGCCACCTTCACATGTTCAGCGTCTTTGTCTCGGCAGTCTTCATCGGTTGTGCACCTCTGTTTTCAGCTTAGGAGGTATCGGCCGTCGCGATTCATTGGG